>NC_056727.1:952370884-952670884 GCF_019279795.1 Protopterus annectens
CATTTAGTATTATGAAAGAGTTGCACATGTTCCCTTTTACCTGTGATGGTGATAATTGATTCTATGAAATGTGTTTTGATGACTCTGTAAGATAGATGTGATGGGACTAGAACCTGGAGCTTCTCTTACAGTCCACTGCCCTAAACAGCTTGATGAGAGAACCACACTCTTATCTTCATTGATTAAGACACAAGTCTATAAAACTGTTAAACTACATGTTTAACACAGGAATATTGCCATGTGGTGACAAGGTACATTTTACAGAAGGTTTTTGTGTTGCTTTTCCCTTTATTTTCTGGTACATATAGCAGGCAGATGATGTTGTGTTGGGGAGTTTCCAGTGAAAGTCCCCCCTTCATAATCTGCTTGTCAACTCTTCTTCCAGCATGACTGTACAATAATAGCCCTCCCCCTTTTGAATTTGTAGATATTGTGTAAAATTTATTTGAAGATCTTATTGTCATGAGAGGATGATGCTGATAATGCCATGTCTGGACTTAGTCCAGTAATAAGATGGTCTGCATCTGAACTGACTGGCAGTGTAGAAGGGGGAGGGGTATACAGAGTGTAGAATTGACCAGACCTGTAACAAGTTATATTCCGGGAACATTATTCTAGATCAGTCAGAGGGATAAGCATGCTCACAGATGCTGCTACTTTGTTTCAATCAGCAAAGAACGTTATTAAATGGGAAAATAAGAATGAAACTAAAATGAAAGACGGACATAGGAAACTACTTGGATTGGCACAGAAAGCTGTTACATAATGACACTGACTACAGAGCTGCAAATAAAACTCTTGGAGTTGCCTGGCACATAACAAAGCGACTGTCACTGCCCTTCAGGCCATTACAGACTGTTTAGAATACTAGTAGTTGCAGCGACAGGCAGTCAAGCAGGAGACTGAAGAGGGGAGGAGAAACTGTGGAGCAGAGCATTACTGCGTCTTGGATCCCTGGCTTCTGTTTACTTCTGGTTGTATTCCTAGAACAGGCGAAGCTGAAAAAGTAACTGAACTGTCTGTAGAGAGGGGATAACTGTAGTAGGTAGAACACAGGACTTTACAACAGACTCTGCTTTTGTATGTATAAAGCTAGAGGACTTTGCCTGGCCTGTTTTGCAACAGACACCTGTGTGCCTTCATGCTTAAAACTTCAAATAACTGTCTCAGTGGTAAAGTGCAGCAGTTGTCAGTATGGTCTCTTTTCATTTAAAATCTGCTAACTCATTGACAGGCAGCTGAAAAGTTTATTAATCATTCTATTGAGATCAGAATTCTGATTGTGACATGCTTTCAGTTTTAGAACATCTGAGATCTTGATTTTTCTCTCTCAAGACTTCAAACCTGGATAATTTACTGTGGTGATGCTCCTTGATCAGAGCAAACATTAAGAATCGCATTTCTTTTTTAACGTAGCATCCCTAAAGGATTGTAAGAAAATGCATCTCACCGACGGAGTAATATCTGAGCAGTGTTAATAAGCCATGAACCAGTCTTCTGTGGTACTTGAGACTTCCTGTAGCTGGAATAATATTCCATGACAAGAGACAAGTGGATTCTATTTCCGTGATTAACACCCAGTTTTCAAATGGAAGCACAGAGTTTTTGCAGGTGTTGTTAGCAAGGTATGAGAACCGTTGTTTATGGAAGCAACACGGTTCCTGTGTGATGAGGTAGATGTCTGTAGTCATGCAGTCCTGGATGTTGTCCTGACAACATTCCACCTACTGCTGGAAGAATAAGGAAGCTACAGTACTTTGAGATCTATTTGTTCTGGTCATATGAATCAAGACTTCTGAGAATATTGTTTGCAAGTAAAAAGTTTGCCTTTTTTATACTGAAAAAAAAAGATTATTTATTTTTTTTTTAACTCCTGTAGTTAAGTTTGTTACTGCACGCTGCACCTTTATTTTGGACTTATAAAGCAGGGTTCTTGGTGTTTGGACTAACTTGGATTTTTTTATATTGATTTTGGTCCCTCTCTTGCTGGAGATCTGAAGGGGTCCAGCTGAACTTTATTTTAAAAAAAAATGCAGTTCACCTTCAAAGTTTAGATACTAATCTGAGTTGTCTGGAGGAGACTGTTTTTGTTCTAAGTAGTGACAAAGGAAGTATTGCTCAGTCTGTGGGTGGTACACTGTCACAGAACTTCATCAGACTTATCTGCCTGTTTTCCATATACGCAGTATGACTGCGACTTGACTGACTAAAGCGAATCATGCTCCAGGATGATGCATGTGCAGGTTGAAACGAAGCTGCTTTATATCATGGATTTTAAAAACTGGGATAAACACATACAGCAACATTACAGACATGAGAGGGAACTGAATGAACAGCTGGTCTGTGAGATGTGTTGCATGGGTCAGTATTTTATACCTTGAAGTAAAGAAAAGCTGCTGTTTGGAATGTAAGTTATCACTGTCAGGTTCTCCCCAACATGGCTGCTTTTGGAAACAGGTATCTGATAAAATCAGGTTTTGACTTTTCTGTGTAGTTTAGGACATAGAGAAACCACAAGAAGTTCAGCAGCTCTGTTTTTTTTCTCCTTTGCTATACACTGAAGTGCAATATCTCATGAATATATGTTCTTTTTTTAACAAGTTTCTCATTGGTCTGGTTTATTTAGGTGTTTAACTTAACCTTCACCTTCAAATGAAAACAGAATAATAGAGTAAGTGTGAAAGTTAAAAACACGTATTTAACAGTCAGAAACTGAGTTTATACCTTTGAAAAACTGCTTGCCTAATAAGCTAGTTTATTTTGTTTCTAACACATTTAGTTAGTTTACTATTCAGGATGAAATTAAGTTAAACAAGCCCACTTTGTGCTTTTTCCTTATGACCCCTACAACAACTTAGTCTCAGGAAATGCATATATCCATATGGTTCCTAAAACAGTGCACGTACTTTATTGAGCTTTGCATGTAATTGCAGTGTGATACTTGTACGGTTGTATTATTTACCTACATGAAGCAAGGTATCCATTTTGTTATTGCATTGTTACTTAAAGAATTCTCCAATGGGGGCAACCATTCACTATGTTGCAGTTGTATACTAATTGTGTGTGTTAGGCGTTTTCAAACTAGAGTACCTTCAGGATTTTCTTGCAACTGTTTTAAATTAATTCCTGCGACGTCCTGTTCACTTCCATCCTCCCCATCCAACTCTTAGTCACCAGAGCCATCAGTTAAACTTCAGTCACCTGTGCTGTAATTGGGGCTTTAACCCATACGCCACAGATCTGGTTTAACCAGGGATCATACATGAACTTAGAGCATCAGCGTAATAAATGGATTCTTAGCAAATGTACTTGCAGTCAAGCATTAATTCTTCTTTTTTCTATATTGTACTTCCCAAAGCTGGGTGCCAGCATTCATGTGGTGGCCATTTATCGTCCCTAGCTGTGTTTCTTGTTCCTGTGACTGGTGAAGACTAACAGATAACTTCATTTAAGTGCATACATGAATTAAAGGTCAGTCCTGTAACCTGTTGCTTATGTAATTCTGCATTGTACTGTGATAAGAAGCAATGGCAGCATTCCTTTCTTAGACACTTGACATTTATTCGGAAACTATTTAGTACTTAACTACAGATCAACAAAGTGCTTATTGTTTGCTGCCTAAACTTAAGCATGTGGTAACTTAAAATGAAAAAAAAACATGTTATTGTTTTGTCTGTAATTTAGACTAACTGTAGACTGATCTATCTTAGACAAAGGCTTTACTCAATTTTTTTATTCAAGTAAGCTTGCAGAATTGAGGGGAAATCTTGTGGATAGCTGTAATCTAGAGAATAATGTGAAATAATTTTGTAAGAAAGTATTTGGTTAGGGTAGTCTGTCAGCTAACGTGATGTGCAGAAGAGTGTCATGGCATTGCAGGCGGTTTCCTGGTCAACAGCAGGGAAAACTGGTTTGGACAGTAAATGCCTGGTAAAGATCAGTATTATGTATGCTCAGTGAGATTAAAAACAAATTACATCCTGAGGAACCTGCTGGCTGCTTGAGATAATTGAATTCAAACAGTTAAGACCCAGAATTAAATAGTACAGCATTCTGTGTTAAGAACTTCTGTTTTATTCACTGTTTTTCTACCCTTCTTCATTTTCTGTATTACTACTAATTTTTAACTTGATCTGTCTCTCTCCCTCCACATTTTCATTGCTTGCAGTTGATTGGTTTCTTTGTACCTGCTCTCCAATATTGTTTGTCGTGAGAATTTGTTTTTCCTAGCTTTTTTACTTATTAGTTACTCCCATTTTATAGGATATGCAAACCGGGATTACTGTTGTCTTGTGAAGTGCATTCATTGTTTTTGCTTTTGCTGTAGTCAATCTAAGATCAGTTTGTGGAAAAAACTATCTGCTTTCAGGTGAATTTGCTACCAGAGTTAAATTGCAGAATATATGATCTCCTTTTATTAAGCAGGATTACAGAGTTAACTTTTTTGTACATCGTGTGGAATAGAATGTACCTTGTCCAGTGTGTTCAGGGGTTAACACAAACATGTTGTAAGGGGGTAGTGTTTGTAAGTTGGAGGATTCTCCCTAAACCTGTAACATAAGTTGTGGCGTGAGTATATGAGTGAATATAACAGGTTTTCGGTATGTGTGACTTTACTGAATCAAAGTTCAGTCCCAAAGCTTTACAGTTGGCACCAGCATCTTTAAGTGATGACTAGTATGGGATTTTTTTTTTTTTATTTAATAGGGTAAGTGGACTAGTTCATAGATCATTTTCAGAAATGACTTGGGCTACAAGGCCATGGGTAAATATAACATATAGAGACAATTTAGTGTAGCCATTCAAACTGCATGTTTTGGGAGTTATGAGGACAGACACAGTGAGAACATGCAAACTTGAATAACCAGTGCTGATGAGTCTGTAACGGGTAGCGAAGATTAAACAAAGTGGCCTAGAAAAGTGACATTAGGATCTAGTTCTTCATTGAGAAGGATAACGATTGCAAAAAAATATTCTTATCCCCTGCCAGGAGGACACTGTACCCAATTCAAGTTTTGTTTTTAAACCGATGAACATGAAAAGTGTACCAAGTAAAATTTTTATGGTTTCCTTTAAAGTAGTATATAACCGTTTAATCCATTTAGGAGACGCAAATGGGTGGATTGCTGGTTACCCTTTGCTGCATTTGCTGTTCTTGCTAAGTGAGCAGTACAGGATCAGCTAGTTGAGCAATAAGTAAAAAGTACAGTAAAAACATAGCCAAGCTAAAGTTTTCACAGTTTGATTCCTTAAACCTCTTGTAATAGATTATGAATGGATATATGCAAATGACCCCTTATGGACATCCAGTGTTTCAGCTGTATGGCTTCAGAATGTCCATGACTTTTTAAGTCTGTTAATGGATAGATTAAGGACAATAAAGCCAAACCTTATTGAGGATGAGTTTAGTTTCAGAACTACTACTGTCCTTTGCTTGCTGACTTTTCATCTCTCCATTCGGACCGCTAATCTGTAATATATATATATATATATATATATATATATATATACATGTGTGTGTGTATATATATAAATATACACATATGTATATATTTGTGTATGTATACATTGCCTCCCCACTTTTCACTAGCTTGAATAAAACCACTCTTGGCAAACTTGCAAGCTGTTACAACCATATTGCTAGATTTGCTACAGGTACAACCTTTAGGAACCACCACTGTATCCACTTAACTCAACTAGGTTAACTTGAATGGACTAGTCTTCAACAATACAACCAACTTATAATAGCCCAGAAAGTTCTAAACCACCTCAGTAAGACACCAGTACTAAACAAGATCATTAATCCGTACAGCAACCTGAGGTCACTGCGCTCTGCTGACAAACTTTTGGTTCAAGCAGCTAAAAGCATAAATGTGGTTGGTGAGTCTCTATTTGCCAACTCTGTAGGAAAAAAACTTGGAACTCTCTACTTACTCAACATCCCTCTCTAGCCCAGTTCAAAAAAAGCCTTAAACTACACTTTCAAATACACTGGCAATGTCCCTGTTCAAAACCTGACTGACACCCACCCCCTAGTATTGGATATCTTGCCTAATTAAATCTGTCATTTGACTCTAAAATGTATATGACTTTGCTTTGTGGCATGTCTAGAGCTTGTTACAGGATAAAGTCCTTATCTGTGTGAAACCCTCAGTTGCCTGCCATGTTCTCTAAATGTTTGTAACCTTACTGAAGACTGTAAACTATGTTAATTTGTAAATGTTACTAATTATTTTATTTATTTATTTTATTTTACATTTGTTGACCGGGCTAGTCCAACTGGATGCATGTCCATTTTCAGTGGAGGCCCGGGGAGAAAAGCTCCAAGGTCATAGTTAGATTAACAAAAACATTGTTATTGTTACACAAGATAATATACTGATTAATACATTTACAATAATAAGCCTATGACAAGTGAGTACAAATAAATACACTGATGCTTACAGACCAAATACGAGAAAGCAAGAAATATTAAATGATTTAACAAGGTACAGATTAGAACAGCCAGACAAAGAGGACAAGAATAGGGTGTTCTTTGGTTTTTGGGTTAGGCAGAGGCTTAAGAGAGGCCTAGGTATGACTGGGGCAATAGCTTGTTAGTCTGGAGAGGAACAAGGGCATAACCATTTGGAGTTCAAGTATGCTCTAAGATGTAATTTAAATTGGTGCTGAGAGGGCATAAGTCTTAGGTTGTTTGGTATTGCATTCCAGGATTTGCCAATGGAATTGGCATATAGTGCATCACCACCGGCATTGTTCGATTTAATGGTCCTTACTTGAAGACTTTTGGAAGACCTGAGGGAGTTAAGGTTGGAGTACTGGGTAAGCATTCTGTTCAGTGAGGGAGTATTACCTGGATGGTTAATAATTTTAAACGCCAGAGCAAGCTGGTTGAATTTGAGTAAATTGGACAGTTCCAGCCATTCAAGAGACCTTAAATTTAGGCAGTGATGAGTGCGATAGCGTTCCTGTTATGAATCTGGCTATGTGATTATAGGTAGTTGTTAGCTTATTAAGTTCTTTCTTGTTTAGGAAGGAGAATATTGGGGAGGCATAGAGGAGGGTGGAGAGTAGGTGAGTTCGGGCAATAGTCAGTTTGGTGTGCGGAGTTAAGAAGGTCTTTATTCTATACATCGACCCAAGTTTTCTGTTAACCGATTTAATAGTTAAGTTTACATGTATATCAAATTTAAGTTTATGGTCTATGGTCACCCCTAGCAGTTTGGTATTGGATACAGGGTAGATAATGGTCCCATTGTTGGAGGACACATGGAAGGTGGAATTGTTGGTGTTGAGGGTTCTATAGTTTGAGCAGACACTGAGGTGGGGAAAAGAGAAGTAATTTGGTTTTGGCGGGTTAAGTAAGAGTTTAAGTTCCAAGAACCATTTTTAGCAGAGAAGCAGTTTTGGGTTGAGGTTTGGAGTTTGGCGAGGATTCATCAGAGCAGATTAGTGTAGAGTCATCTGCATATTGAATACAGGTGGCTTTGGGAATAGTTGAGTGTAGGCCATTTATGAATATGGAGAAAGAAGGGGACCAAGGATAGATCCTTGGGGACACCAATATTAGTTGGGAGTAGGTCTGATAGGTTGTTTTGCCACTGGACTGCCTGTTTTCTACTAGAGAGATAGGCATTAAACCAGCTTATGGTTAGTTTACTAAGATGTAATGTTTCCAGTGCCTGAAGCAGTAGTTGGTGGTTGACCATATCGAAGGCTTTCGACAGATCTAGAAAAGAGGATATTAGTTTATTGTTGCGATTGTGGTTGATTGAGTCTACAAAGGAAAGAAGAGCAGTGGTTGTGCTGTGATGGGGGCGGAAGCCATGTTGGGTATTTGATAGGAGGTTGTTATGTGTGAGGTAGGTAATGAGTTGTTTATGGACACAGCGTTCCATAATTTTGGCTAAGGAAGACAGTATGGCTATGGGCCTATAGTTAGAGGTTTCAGTGGAAGGCCCTCCTTTGTGGAGGGGGATGATATAAGAGATCTTCCAGATAGAGGGAATAGATGCTTCAGATATGGTCCGGTTGATCAAGATTGATACCGGGTAGGCTATGGCATCAGATGCTATTTGTAGGTATTTGGCAGGGAGCTGATCAGCGGTGGTTGGTTTCAATTTTTCAAGAGGGTGCGAATGAAGGAGGTGGAGATGGGTTGTAGGTTAAAGGTCATTTGGGTAGTATTTGTAATTGGAGTTGGCACTGAGGGAGGCGAGCGAAGCTTGCTGGCAAGGGACTGGATGGTCTCAATGAAAAAGAATTAAAGGAATTGGCTATTTTGCTGGGTCATTGTCAATGAGTTTGTGGGGGGTGGGGGTAGTAGACTTACCAGGATGAAGTAAGCGGTTAAAGCCTGCCCAGAATTTTTTAGGATTATACTGATGTTTGTCTTGGAGGTGACAAAAATATTGTTTTTATCAGATTTAACAGCTTTTTGGTAGAATTTCTTAGCTGAAGGAACTTGATGCGGTCTAAAGGGGTTTTTGTGGTTCTCCACTTTTCCAGGCCTGGTCTCTAATTCTAATTTTGGATTTAGTTTCTTGTGTTAGCCAGGGTGCTATACATTCTTTAGTTCTCGTGATTAGGAGCATGGGAATTAAGTATCTTGAGGAAAGTGTTGTTAAAGTATGAGACACTTTCGCCTAAGGATAGGGTTTTAGGATGTGCCAGTTACAAGCCTTGAGATCAGCTAGGAATTGGTCAGGGACAAAATTTTGGTAAACCTTACTAATCTAGTTATGGGGAGTCTTATTTGAACATTTGTGTTTTATAATGAAGGTAGCAAGGTGGTCACTAAGGTCATTGGGCAGGGTCCCTGTGGTATAGCTATTTGAATTCCTATTAGTGAGTATCCAGTCAATTATACTCTCCTTTTGCTGTGCATGTCCAATTCTAGTGGGAGAAAGAATATTTTGAAAAACCATGTAAGTTAATAGGAGTGGATTTGATTGGGCGAGTAGAGACCAGTCTATATTGACATCACCTAATATTATTGTTTCTTGTGGATAGTTATTAGCAAGCCAACTAAGGGTTTGTTCAAGATTTTCTACATTTTGCCTGGTGGTAGGTAGGTTACTATGAGATTAATACTTTTATGTCTGCTTAGGGATATCTTAAGAGCAATCAGTTCCAGGTTTGGAACTTTTGGGGTTGCAGTGAATTAAATCGTGATGCTCAAGGAGTTCTTGAACATCACAGCTATTCCGCCACCCTTTTTGGTTGTACGATCCGCCCTGATGATGTTATATCCAGGAGGGATAATTTCCTCATCCTTGGTGCTTGGTTTGAGCCAAGTTTCTGATAAACACATTATGTCCGGGAGTGGATATCAAGCATAGCATGTAAGCTGTGTACTTTATTGTTAATACTTCTAATATTGAGATGGAGCAAAAAGGGAGTCCATGGGTCTGCTAGTTGCATGGTGGAGGTTAGGGTCTGGGCCACTAAGAGGGCCTGGGTTAGGGTGGATGTCTCCATCATTAGTGATGGATTTTTTCAAATAATCTAGTATTTTTGTAGTCTAATTAGTAGTTTAAGCTGTTCTCTAAATGTGGATACTTTAGGGTACCTAAGCATGTAGTGTGTACTTTTAGGGATGAGGTGAGTAGTAGGGTAGGGAGAAGGGGGGATAAGAGTAGTGGTAGATTGGGAATACAAGGAGGTCTGACCCTTAGGAAGGTAGATACTAGTTAGGGCTTGTGCTTCATAGGCTGTTAAGATAAAATGAGGAGTAAAAGAACTAGGGGAGGGTGGTAAATGAGGTTTTGTCCATGGTGAGGCTGAGATCTCAGCGTCAATAGGGCTATACCTAGTCAGCAGGAGGCTAGAGGTAGTAGTAGGGTGAGATAGATGGAGAAAGTTCGGTAGGTGGGCGGGTTAGGTTTGGTGGTGGGGAGTGGCAGAGAGATGGGAGTGGACTGTTCTGATTGGGTGGTGGAAATGGGGATGGGCTTGATGACCAAATAAATGTAGAGGTAGTGGGGGCGGGTGGGAATAGGGGGCAGGGAGGGGAGCAAGCCCGACAGGATTTCCCTGGGTCTTAGAGGAAGCCAGTTTTAATGGTAGCTTCCTAAGTACTGTTTTTGTTCATTTACTTTTGTTTCTTTTCTGATGATTTTAATGAAGAAGGAACCTGTGCTCAGTATATTTAATTCAATTCAGCCTGGTATCTTAATTGCTGTACAAGGTGCTTGGCAAAGTACAGTGAAGGGGTAGATATTTATTTACCCTGAGTCTCTTTATGGGGATAAGCGTTGCTTGTGCTGCTCACTGGTGGGGTCCTGAGGGTCCTGTGTGCCACTCGGTAGGCAACTAGAATTGGGGCTACCTAAGATGGAGGCAATAGAAAGAGAAAGATTTGCACAGTGTTTAGTGTAGGAACAGACAGTATTTCACAATGCAGTATCCAGCAGTAATTTCTTTCTTATTGGCATCTCATGTATCCTCCACTAAGCACTCTGTTTATCTGATGATACACAAGTTAAAAATGACTAACATTAGGTATTTGCTGTATGAAATGCTTTATGACTAGCTAGAAATAGAGGTTACAATCATCGACCAGAAAAATAGGACTAGCAAGCAATGACTTTCAATTGCAGCATTTGGCAACAGAGGTTAAATAAAACGCTGTTATCTGGTTTTACACAGTCGCTAAAGCACAGTCGCATCCAGAGCTAACATTTAAATCAACTTCCAAAATAACTTCAGAGAAAACGCTAATGTGCTTTTACTTATACCACATACTTTGTTTGGCAGCAAGGGTCAAATTAAACACTGTTATCAGGTTTTACACAGTCGCTAAAGCACAATCGCATCCAGATCTATCATTTAAGTCCATTTCTAAAGTAGCAGCAGGGAAAACGCTAATGTGCTTTTACTTTTACTATATACTGTGTTACAAGAACGCCAAGTTTCATTTATACAGTGCATACAAACATGACTATAAGCAAGGTATCTAGATCAAATTACTATCGGTGTTCTAAACAACAGATACAGTTGCAGTTATATTTAACTAATTAATTGTTGAGTCTGAGCAATATTTATTAGCTACATACCACGAGGGTCAGTGCTATCCGACCGTAAAGCACAGTTAGTTTTGAAATATGGCGGTTTCTGAGGTCCCTTTCTAACCTCGGCTGACTACACCACAGGATTTCCCTGGGTCTTAGAGGAAGCCAGTTTTAATGGTAGCTTCCTAAGTACTGTTTTTGTTCATTTACTTTTGTTTCTTTTCTGATGATTTTAATGAAGAAGGAACCTGTGCTCAGTATATTTAATTCAATTCAGCCTGGTATCTTAATTGCTGTACAAGGTGCTTGGCAAAGTACAGTGAAGGGGTAGATATTTATTTACCCTGAGTCTCTTTATGGGGATAAACGTTGCTTGTGCGTTCGCACTGGTGGGGTCCTGAGGGTCCTGTGTGCCACTCGGTAGGCAACTAGAATTGGGGCTACCACATTGTCCTTGCAGTCATCTGTTCCTAATGTCCACCGAGTATGTGATTTGATACTCATATGGAAATGTCTTTTCTCTCTGCTGCCAATGCCTCGCTTGGAGCCGGCTGTTCTGAAATGTAAAGCAAATATCTGACACAGAGCCTGTTTATCGCATACAGAAACACTCCAAAAAAATTCATCACCCCAGTAACGTACGTTAACTAAAAAAAGGAAGGTACTCTAGCTGCGTCTTTTAATTTAAATCTACTCACTATTTTTTACAGTTTCTGATCCATCCTTCATCAATAAAACAAAACAAAGTAAATAATAAGCGAGACTCATTTCAGAGAGTGCTCAATTCCACTTCCAGATAAATGTGCTGTCAATAATCAAACCGCTAGAACGACATAATTCCACGTGTTTTGTAATGTAATGTAATCTACTAACTTGGAGCTTTTCTCCCCAGGCCTCCGCTGAAAATGGACATATATCTAGTCGGACCATCCCGGTAAACAAATATTAAATAAATAAAAAAATAAATAAATGTATAGACAGACATATAGAAAACTCGGGGTTCATCAGTTTGCATAATTACTGACTCCCAGTTCAACCACTGTCATATAGATTCTCATTTTAACAAAAGACTAAAATGGAAGAATCTGACATAACTCCCCGGAGGAAACCATGTTAGTACCCAATTTCAGTGATTTAGTAAGTGTCTGTTTGCCATCCAGGAGTCAGCAATTGCATAGAACAAAGGTCAGGCATACTCCCTTGGTATATATAACACACACATGTATGTAAATATATTACATATACTTTCATATCACAAAAAAAGGGCCAGCAGATTCGAAGAAACAAACATTTATTACATTTATTACAATGTACAGACCGGTTTCGGTCTAATGACCTTTCTCAATGTAACAAACACTAATCCAAGAGCCTTAAGTAAATACATGTGACAAAATTCAAACCCACCAATCAAAAAAGTTTTTTGATATTACAATTCAAAAATTAAAGGTATAAAGTTAAACCCATTATGCGAAAGCTAGATAGAAAGTAGACATCAAAATTATATTAGAATGTGAATATGCATTAGATACACCTAAAAGAATAAAGGTGTATGTATGTATATATATATATATATATATATATATATATATATATATATATATATATATATACACAACCTTATGAAGTATAATAAATGCATGACAAAATTAAATATAAAAAATCTAATCAACTGATTGTGACTGACCCTGAAGTCAAAACAATGAGTACAAATGTATTGTATAAAAATAATCGATAGTACATTATGGGACCACCTAAATATAGGTGTACATATATCACTAATATCATGAAATCAATATATAAAATTGATGGTATAAACACTGATAGAAAAAACCGACTGGTCAGTATATAGGTTACAAGACCTTAGTGATATAAGATGTTACCTCTCATAAAATATACAAAAATCATTATTTATAAATGGTCATTCAAACCCGGGGGAAATAAACCCCCTAGGTTAATTATCCAAGATCTCTCTTTTTTTATTAAGAATCTCATACCACTTTTTTTTTTAGAGAATTTAGAATCAACAATCCTATCAATAATCGTGAATGAAAATTTAGCTGTATTGTGAGTCTGAACATGTTTAGTGCATTGGTTGTTACCTTGTTGCATATATTACTCTCATGTTCTGAAATTCTAAGTTTAAATGTCTGAGAAGTTTGACCAATAAAGAAAGCTGAACACTGACACTCAGCAAGGTATATTACCCAACAACTGCTACAGTTGGACAATGTGTGGATTTCAAAGACTTTAGAGGTGTTTTTACTAGAAAATTCTTTAGTTTTTAGTACATATCTACAGAAGATACAATGTTCACATGGATAACAACCATAGGCCGTGAATCCCCCCAAGGTCTTTTGTATTTCCTCATGAGATTGGATGGGTAGAGATTTTTTATAATGATTGAAATGGCCCCCTAAGGTGACTCCCTTTCATCTATCGTCTAAAATGGTAACAAGATGTTCCTCAGCAAAAAGTATGTCCCAATATTTATTAATAACCTGAATCAACAATTTAGTATTTTTACCATATGTTGTGGTAAATCTTATATTGGAATCACCCCTAGACTTAAATTTGCCATAGGTCATAAGCTGTTCCCTGGGCATACTGTTCACGAGATGTTTGATTCCAGCCAGATGCTCTTCCAAATAGCCACATTCCAGAAATCTGTTAGTAAGATCATGATCACAAATTTCAAGCTCTATTTATTAGAGCAAATTCTTTTATGCCTCATATATTGGGACTTGGGGATATGCTGCGTAATGTGACCGGGATGACAGCTGGATGCATGCAATAAAGAATTAGAACTATGGGGTTTTCTATATACTGTGCTAGTTAATGTTCCATCAGACTCCTTTGTAACCAACACGTCTAAAAAAGAAATGGATTTCTTGTCTGCAGCCACCGTAAATATAATACCCCATTTGTTCTCATTGAGATAGTCAACAAGTTCATTCAAATAAGTCATATCTGACTTCCAAACCATCCAGCAGTCATCCAGGTACCTACGCCAAATATCTATCTCATCCAAATAAAGATTATGACTCCTGTCATATATAGCTTGATGTTCCACAAATCCCATGAAGAGATCCGCATATATGGGAGCAAAGGCAGCTCCCATAGCAGTACCTCTGATTTGTAGATTGTTTTTCTTTTCAATGGACAATACTTTCTTTGTCAAAACTAATTCTACCAAACCCAACAGAAAGTTATTAAAGTCAGTGTATAAATTTAATGTGGTAAGCCAGAATTCAAGGGCCATAAGCCCAGCCCAATGAGGGATACTGGTGTATAATGCTGTCACATCCAAGGTGCACAAGAGCCACCCCTCCTCCAACTCTGAGTTCTCAATGATATTGAGAAATTCCGTTGTGTCTTTAATCCTAGCTCTTACACCCTTAAGTAGGGGTTTCAAATATTTAGTAAGAAACATGGAAATTGGTTCTGTAAGTGAACTATGACCTGACACAATAGGTCTCCCCGGGGGATTAATGAAGACTCTTGTGCATCTTGGGAAGAAGATAAAGAAAAGGTACCATAGGTTCATCCACCATAAGATGATGTAGGGTCTGATCATCTCTGACACCCTGAGAATGAAATTGTTGAAGGAATTCATCAATCCCAGCCTTAAATTTAGGACTGGGGTCCATGAATAGAGGGGTATAGCACCTAACATCATGAAGTTGTCTCATACCTTCCTTCACATAATCAGCCCAATCCGTAACTACTATTGAACCCCCCCCCCCCTTATCTGCTTGTATTATCACCAGATCCCTCCTGTCTTTTAACTGGAGCAGCGCCTCTCTTTCTTGTTGATATAAATTATCTTTCAAAAAATGAAATCCACATTTATTAGCAAAATGAAGTTCCCATTTCTGTGCATGTGTGTACTATATGTGCGTGTATATGTATAATGTTTGTATGTGTATATATATATATATATATATATATATATATATATATATATATATATATATATATATATATATATATACACACACACACACACATTATATATAGATGACTTGTATACAGCTTTAAGTGTGTAAAGATGTAGTTGTGGTAATTTTGCACTTGGAAAGTTTTCCATTTCATTTTTTTTTTTTTTTTTACCTTTTAGAGAACCATTAATTCAGAACTCTATATAGCAGCTTTGCACAAGAACAAACATGGTAAACTGAAGAAACTTTCAAGAAACGCGTAGGAACCTTATGTGATAAGAATTTGTGGGGTCTCAGAGCAACACCTTAAAACTATTTAAAATGATTCATTGTTTTTAGAAAAGGAATTTTATCTACTTGTGTAATGTCCGATTGTTTTTACTTCCATTCAGGACACAAGACTACAAAACGCCCTTGCTTTACCCTTTTTTCTGTTATGCTACAGCAGACTACATGTCATACTCCATGTATTTCAATGGAGCTGTAAGTTTAAAAAATAAACAATTATTTTGAGTGCAGATAGATGTGCAGTATAAATGGAACATTAACACTGCTTATTAACTGACTGAATTAAGGGTCATCAGTGATGGTCGTATCATTTGCAGTAATAAAATCACTGTTTCATATGCAAGTCATCAGGTTGGGAGTTGGCATAATTGTTAGGGTGTTTACCTCACAGACTCAAAGTACAAAGTTTGAATCTCGCCTTGTAGCAATTGGCTAGACCTAAAATGGCCCACAAGGACAGCTAGCCTAGTACTTAGCTATGAAGTCCATAAATGCATATGGTGCATGTTTTCTGCGCTGGCTGTGTTATAAGATTGCATGATGTGCCTGTGTGGGGTTACAACAAGACTGAATTGCCTTTTGAAAGAATGTAGGCATCGCTGGCAGAAGTACAATTCACTTCTCTCATAAGAATATTTTGGTGCTGGGACTGTGGAAGTCTGTCTTTCACCATATTAGTAGCATGTTCCCTTTGTTACTGTTCAGGTGCAACACTTGTTGAATAAGAGTAATCGAGAAACTAATGCAGTAATTTCTTACTGCAGAGACTGCT
This sequence comes from Protopterus annectens, assembly GCF_019279795.1. Lineage (NCBI taxonomy): Eukaryota > Metazoa > Chordata > Ceratodontiformes > Protopteridae > Protopterus > Protopterus annectens. The sequence continues at coordinate 952,386,895 of NC_056727.1, forward strand.
TTGCTCTGTATGAGAAGCTGCATTGTACCCTTTAAGTGAGATAACTGTTCTCACTTAAAATGCTTAGAAATAAGACAGAAATGGGATGCAGCGTGACACTTGTACATATATGGTGTATTGGCCAGGTGATTAGACTGATCGGACTGGATACGGTGAAGTGCTCTAGGGTGCATATCAGGAAAAAAGGAGCAGTATTGTATTATAGCAGGATAGCCTATAGTGCTCTGTAGAAAGGAACTGGGGTAAATGGCAGGTAGGATTACGAGGGAAAAGGGTTAATGTTGAACAGGAATATAACATAGTACGGGAGTTGGGAGTCCCTGACGCCAGGATCATAGCACTGGACTCCAGCACATTTTGATTTATGCTCTCTTTTAAGGACTAGCAGAGGGAGGTGTCCTCATCATTTGCATTATAACATTTTTTTCACTTTTCTGCAAGGACTCTCTTCACATTTCTAGATAGTTATTGACTGCAGTTAGTGACAAGATATAGCCAGTTTGTTATCTCCATCTGTGGCTGCATAGCAATTGAACATCTTGAAAGAGCAGTCAGTCTGCTCAGTCAAGTTGCGTGTCTTGAGTGGAGGTATAGTTAAATGTGGAGGTTTTCTGCTAATTGTTCATAGGTATAATGGCTTCAGACGGGGTGAGTGGGATACATTGTTGAAGTGCTGCAAACCAGCATTGATAGGGATGCATTTGCTTATCCTTATCTCATTCACATTTGACCAGTGAGTGCATACGTAAATGATTTTGTGAGAATGCAGACACCTCTGTTTCTAGTGTTTAGAGCCTTCGGGATTTCCAGTTCTGTTTGCGAATTGTGTTTTGTCTTCGTTACTGCTTTGCATTGAAATAGGTGAATTCTGTAAGCTGCTTGTTGTTTTCCAACAACTCTCCTGAGATTTTAGGTAGAAGTGGATCTTAATTGCTGAACATGCTGCTGCATTTGTTGCCATTCTGGGAACGCTTAACATAGTGCTGCAAACCTTGCTGTAGGAGCATAGAAAAGATCCTGCATCATTGTGATATTCAGTCTTAAGAAAACATGTAAGCAGCAGACAACAGATGAAAGGTAGCAGGTTTCAGTACAAGCTCTTCCAGAAAACTGTATGCAGATAAATAAAACTGTATGCAGCAAAGTCCATCTGTTTGTTTCATCTTATAATAAAGCACAGGGCTGAAATGTTATCCCATCATCTTCTACTCTTTCATATGCCGTCATTACCTAGTTTGTTGTCTCACTTCTTTTCTGCCACCTATTTTCATTTTTAGCAGATGTTCTAGTTTTTCATTCAGTACTTTGACTTTCATTTTGCAGCAGTAGGCTAGTTGTATGCATATGTACAATTTATGTATTCCTATTATATTAAAGTTTTAATTTCCAGTATCTGTTATAACTTAGTGTGTGTATATAATATATATATATATATATTACATATATATATATATATATATATATATATATGTGTATATATATATATATATATATATATATATATATATATATATATATATATATATACACACACACACATATATGTATAGTTTGCATTTTGATTAGCTACTACAAATTTAACTCATTTTTATATGGTAAACTGCATGTGTCCTTTTCATTGGATTCTACTGAAAATTGTTTTTCCCACTTAGATGTTACCTATCACTAAATGTTAATAAATAAATACATGGATACATTTTACTTTTATGAGACTGTTAAAACCACTGGAACATTGAGTTGAAATTTAAAAGAAATAACAAACCGCATTTGTCCATAAATACAAAAACAAAAAAAAAAAAAGTACAAACTCTCCACGTAACTCACTTAACATTCTATAGTTTTAAGTTTACAAGTAAGCATTACTGAGCAACAATTCTACCAAAATATTGCTTAGGGCACTGTTCAGGAAGTGCGTTTCAGAGCCTGTATCTTCTGTAAAACAACCTCAGACCACTTTCTAAATGATACCTTTTAAAATGTTTCAGTACACATGCTCCTTGGAGATTACCCCTCATAGAATCCTTCTTAAATGAGCTAATTCAAAAATGTTACTTCGGTAATGTGGTTTGTGTTGATGTGGTGGTATGGATGGGGAAGGGAAGGGGTACCTAGGCAAGAAAAATGTCAAGTAAGTGAATTAAAAAAGAAGTTATGTACTTACCATAATGATTCATGTGTGTCGTCCATCTCGGCCATTATTCTCACTGATGGGATCCAATCCGTCTCGGCCTATTACAGAAGTTCGGGGCCTTCAGCAAAGCTTGTGGTCATTCTACCTTACCAAAGATCTGTTTGTCCCTGACAGTTCATATTAAAGGTAAAGCTTTTATAGCTTAACAGAAAAGAATTGTTTCTGAGGCTGTAGAGTCCTACAAAGTCCAATTAGAGCTTGTCAGTCTCCCACAAGTATAGGCAGGGGGATATGGAGGGTATGTTGTGAAAATAAAGGTAGAGATGGACAATACACATGGAACGTTACGTTAAGTACATAACTTCTTTATGTGATGTTCTCAAGCTCACCGTTATTCTCACTGATGGGACCACATCCCAAGCTACCTAATTCTTGGGTGGCTCATGGGAGAGTATTCCTCAGAACCATAGAACCAAAAGATGCTCTACCCTTGGAGGCCAAATACACTTTGTAATGAGTAATAAAGGTATGAGGTTTTGCCCATGTTGCTGCAGCACTGATGATATCCAAAGGCAGCCTAGCTTGAAAGGCTACAGAAGTAGCTATCGCTCTAGTGGAATGAGCTTTAACAGGGGTAGCAAGAGTTTTGTTCTTAGAACTATAAATATAGGAAATACATTGTGAGAGCCATTTGGATACCTAACTTTTGATACTGGTAGGCGTTTCCTAACAGAGTACGAAACAAATAGTTGATCTGATTGTCTGATTTCTGCAGTTCTGTGTAGGTAGAAATGTAATTGTCTATGAACGTCCAGTGGATATATTGAATATTCCCCTTTATTTTGGAAATTTGGGAAGAATACCAGTAACTCAGTAGATGGGCTTTCAGACACAACATCGGGCAGAAATGAAGGACTGGTGTGCAGAGAGACTCTGTCCTTATGAAATACCAGATATGGTGCCTTGGCACGTAAAAGTTGTAATTCTGAAACTCTCCTTGCTGAGGTAATGGCCACTAAAAGGAGTGTTTTCCAAGAAAGATGCTTCATGCCTCATGTAGCAGATGGCTCGAAGAGATGACAGATAATGTTCAACAATATAAAATTCAGGTCCCAAGGTGGGGAAGGGTTTTTGTATGGGGGTCTTAATAATGTAGTTCCCTTCAAGAATACCTAGTCTGTTTGACATGTTACCAGAACCATTTTCTCCTAGATGGAAATGTGAAGTTGTTGCCAGGTGAACTCTCTACTCCTTCATTGAAAAGCGTAGCCAGAAATTCTAGAATAGAATGTATAAGCACAGTAAAAGGATCTGTTTGATTGTTGTTGACCCATGAAACAAATCTCTTCCATTTACCTTTGTACAGGATACTTGTAGATGACTTATGGGAAAATAAAATATGTTTGACTGGAGATGAAAGGAGAGGAAACCTGGCAATCAGGGGACTTGGAGCAGCCAAGCTGTTAGAGATTGTTCAGACTGGGATGGACCCTCCCTGACTGGTGAGTCAGAAGGTCTGGAACAGGAGCCAGAATCCATGGTTAATCCCAAACATGAGGCTGGAGTAAGGGGAACCAAATCTGTCAAGACCAATAAGGGGCAATTAGGATTATTGTCTTCTTCAACAAACTTGCTTTATGCAGAAATTTGGGAATTAGAGGAATTGTCGGAAAGGCATAAAGAAGTCCTGGGGGCCAATTGTGAACAAACGCATCCCTTGGTCAGTCCCCTAGAGGGAGGATCAGGGCGAAGTAATTGCTGCATTTGGTATTGGTGGCCAAAGCAGAGAGGTCTCAGCAAGGTTGACCTCATGTTTGGAAGATCTTTTCCACAACATTTTGATTGAGGGGCCACTCATGAGGCCGTAATATGGATCTGCTCAATTTGTCTGCAATTATGTTGGATTTCCATGGAATCTGCATTGCTATCAAAAAACAGATAGAAGCTGTTGCCTATTGCCAGACTCTCAGGGCTTCTCGACAAAGGGGGTAAGATCTAGTTCCTCCCCCTTTTGTTTATGTGCCAGACCACAGACATGTTGTCTGATTGGAATGCTGTCATTCCCAGAGGGAGAAAGTCTTGAAATGCTTGCAACGCCAAAAGCACCGCCCTCATCTCCAAGACGTTTATGTGCAAATGAGCTCCATAGATGCCTTGAACTGTGTTCCCCAGGTAATGATCCCCCACCCTATCTGGGAAGCGTCCTTGGTCACCATGGCTTGGGGTTGAGGGGGAATAAAGTGATGGCCTTGAGATACCAGAGAAGAGTGAATCCACCATTGGAGATCCTTTTTTGTATGAACTGGTTATCATGATTCTATGTGCCTTTGGAAGTTCTAGAATTGACCACTGCGTCAGAAGTAACTATTGAAGAATTCTCATGTGGAGATGAGCTAGGGAGATTAGAACAATTGAAGCAGCCATTTTTCCTAGTACTTGGAGAACTAGTTTGGCAGAAGTTAATTTCTTTCTGACCAGCACCCTTGCATAATGCCAAAGGTAGTCTACTCTGTCCTGTGGAAGTTTTGCTATTGTGTCTATTTCTGCTCCTATGAATACCAAGCTCTGACATGGCTCTAGAGCAGATTTGTCGTAATTTATGGTAATTCCTAGGGAGGAACAGAGTTGTAGAGTATAGTCCCTGGCTTGTAGCAGAAGATGACTGTTTAGGACAGTTATGAGCCAGTCATCCAGATATGGAAACACCCGGAGTCCTTGACATCTCAGGTGTGCCGCCTCTACTGCCATGCATTTGGTGAACACTGTGATGGCTGTAGTGACACCAAAGGGCAGAGCTCGAAACTAGAAGTGACTGGCTGCTAGCCGGAAGCACAAGTGCCTTCTGGATCGCCTTTCCATTCGTATGTGGTAGTATGCGTCCTGTAGGTCTATAGAGCACATCCAATTGTCTTTTTCCAAGAATGGAAGTACCAACTGCAGTGTTACCATCTGGAACTTGGTCTTCTTCACAGATTTGTTCAGATTGCTGAGATCCAAAATGGGTCTCCAGTCCCCAGTTTTCTTTGGAGCTAAAAAGAACCTTGAGTAAGTTCTGAGTCCTCTCTGGACTGCAGTGACTTCTTGGATGACTCTCTTTCTTGGCAACTTTTGAATTTCTAAGGTTGCTTGTTCCTTTTGACTGGGTGGAGTGTTTGGAACTAATTTGTTTATGTGAGTGGGGAGGGAGAAAGGAATAATATAACCCCTGGATATAATGTTCTGCACCCATCTGTCATTTCTTTTGCCAGCAATGAAGGTGCAGAGACAATTGTCCCCAGGTTGCCTCCAAAAGTGAGTAATTGGGCACCCCTTCAGGAATGCTGAAAGGGTCTCCCAAAGAAAGATTCTCTGGAGCCCTGATTCTGCGGGCCTCCCCTGCCACAAAGGTGGCATCTTCCGTTTTCCCCCTCTGCTTCTAGGGGAACTTTCACCCTGTGCGTCTTGGAAAGACTATACAAACTACAATAACAATAAGATTTTTAAAGAAAATTTGAAATCCGTAAAAGTGTTGTAGAAAATAAAAAGCACTTAGCCCAGCGCTTGCTGGAGAATCACATTCTTCGCAGAGTGGCAAACGAGATTTCAGAGAGTTAGGAAATTGCATTATGGGTAAGGTAGAATGCCCACAAGCTTTGCTGAAGGCCTCGAGCTTTTGTAATAGGCTGACACTGATTGGATCCGACCCATCAGTGAGAATAATGGCTAGATTGGCTCTTGTATTTGAGGAAGCATTGTAGATGAAACACAAAAGCGCTCATATTAATTAAATCGTATTTTATCTACCTTGGTGTGTTTACTGTCTCCTGGATTTGGATTTATACTAGTTTTGCGAGGAGCCAGTTTAATCCTAGATGTTAATCGTGTTACACTGCTGCAGTCATTACACTTGGGTTATCCTGCCATCAGGCGGTCCCCCAGTCGGCCTGAGTTCCAAAGTCTTGGTCCGGCATCGGTTGCTATCGCCTCCTCCCTGATGTCAGTGCGACAGGGGTATATAAGATGCAGCCGACACCATTTTCTTCAGTCTTTCTTGCCACGCGGTGCCCAAAGCAAAAGCAGTTCGCAAGTGCTGGTCGGCCGTCTCCTGAGATTTTCATTCCGAATCCAGAACCGAAGTCTTCTACAAAGCTAAGTACCCCGTTGGGGAAACTTTTTCTTGCCTCAGACCGATGTCAGTAATAGTTAATAACTGTATTTCTTGTGGGAAGCAAATACCTCATAAGGATTTCCATTCCTATTGTATCCCATGCCTAGGCCCTGACCACGACGTCACTGGTTGTCGGTTTTGTGCCAGGTTTAACAAGTGCACTATTAAACATCGGTTTGATTTTGCCCGACATTATTTTGGTAGAAAATTCAATTATACCATGCCATTGGAACTTCTGACGACCGGAATACACAAAAAGCGCAAAGACAAAGATAGGCATCCGAGGCCCAAAACTGACGACGAAGCCTCTTCTAGGCCAGTCGCCAGTTCTCCGGTTTTCAGTGAGGCACCTTCGCAGCCCCTGACTACCACTTCTGTAGAGCCGCAAGCCACCTCTGACTCCCACGTGGAGATGGCTGGGCCTTCGGACACACAAGTTCTTCAGCCTACCGAGACTAACCTTTCAGAGGGATCCGGAGTAGCTGAGCAACCCACAGCTACAGAGGGTGTCTTCAGACCTACTCAGTTAAACATTAAGCCCTCAGCTAAGTCTAAGCCTCCTTTAAAGTCTAAGAAACAAATACAGCATTCCCCAGGACAGGCCTCCATGCCTAAGAAACAAATGCTCAAAATGGCCAAAGACCTAATCACTCTGATCAAGGGATCCCATCCCCCTCCTGATAAAATGCCTAGACAGGATGCAGACTGTGACTCATCTGACCGGGTGTCCATCTCTTCTGATTCATCCAAAGACCTAGGATACTCTTTACCCCCTTATGAGGATTCTGATGCTGAGGAATCAATTCCATCAGCCTCACTGCCTGAGGACTACTCCTTTGGGGAAACCGTTCATACCATGAGGGAGCATTTCCGCTGGGAAGGCCAGGATTATTCAGAATCCAAGAAAAGGCTGAGAGACTTCCTTTTATTACCTCAGCACAGACCCCTTGCTATTCTGCCAGTGTTAGATATTGTGGATGATGTGTATACTGAATCCAGCTTAAATCCTGATTCCTTACCTCCAGGCCCTGTTAAACCTGACAGATACTACAGAGTCCCTGACTCACATAAATTTCTGTATAAAAGCCCTGTAGCTGACCCTGAAACTATTTCTCAGGGACCCAAAGGAGTTAAGGCCTCATCAGCCAAGAATCCCGTTCCCTCTGACAGATTCCAGAGCATTAGACAGATGGGGAAAGAAAGTATATACGTCTGCAACTTTAGCAATGAGCCTTAAATTGCCAGTTTCACATGCTAAAATATCAGCAATTTTTACTGTCTCAGTTAAAACAAAAAATGCTTCCAGAATCAGATCCTCCTAATTTTAAAGAAATGCAGGATTTATTGCATGCAGCTGAACAAGTGGGAAAGCATACTTTGCAATGTGGTTTTGATTCTCTAGAGGCCTCCTGCAGAGCAGCAGTTACAGGCTCGGTCATTAGAAGACATGCTTGGTTAAAAGAACATACGTTACCAGATCATGTTAAAGCAAAATTATTGGATGCACCTTTGCAGCAGGATGTGTTATTTGGAGTTAAGGCAGAAGAGGTATTAAAGAAAATGGAGGATAAGGCAAAATCTATGCAAACGGTAAAGGATTTCTTACAGGTTCAGCCACCTAGATTTAGCAGAAACTGGCCAACTAAGAATTGGTCCTTTCCAATTAGACCTCAAAGGGGAAGATACAGACGTCCAAGAGGTAGAGGTCAAACACAAGGTCCTTACAGGCCCCAACCATATAAAAAGCAGCACCAATGACTTCCCACTACAGCTGCCAAACAAATCCTTCTTGGCAGCCCCCTTGGGAGGAAACTGCTCTTCTACCACAAATGGCAAATGATCACCAAAGACAAATGGGTTCTCAACTTTGTATTTCAAGGTTACAGGTTACACTCTGTCAAGGTTAAAAGGAATGCCAAATCTGCCACCAAATTAGTGGGCAGAGGCTCAAAAACAAATTACAACACTCCCGGACATGAGAGCTATTCAAAAGGTACCATCACAGGAGCAAGGGCAAGGATTTTATTCAAGACTCTTTCTGGTACCCAGAAAGGACAATGCCTGGAGGCCCATTCTGGATCTTTCATCTCTAAACACTTACCTGGATGTTCTGAAATTCAAAATGTTGATATTACAGCAGCTTCTTCCATGCTGGGCAAGAAAGCTTGGCTCGTGACTTTGGACCTCAAAGAGGCATACCTGCATGCCCCTATCAGACAAAACTGCAGAAGATACCTCAGATTCATAGCTGGTTCAATGCACTACCAATTCTCTGCACTGCCCTTTGGCTTATCTACTGTGCCCAGGGTCTTCACAAAATGCCTGGCACCAGTAATTGCATTTTGTAGACAGAAAGGAATTCAAATTTATGCGTACCTGGACGACTGCCTGATTCAAGCAGAGAACAAGGACAGTCTTCTAAAGCATCTGGCATTTGTAAAAAAGTTAAGTTGCCTAGGGTACACAGTAAATGAAAAGAAATCAAAACTAGTGCCCTCACAAGAGATTATATTCCTGGGTGCCAGCTTGAACACAACCGCCCAGATGGCTTATCTCCCGCCAGACAAACAAGGACAACTGACTCAAAACTTTCAATTGATGGCAACAAAGACCCAACTCCCTGCAAGAAAAATTCTGCAGGCCTTGGGTTACATGGCATCCTGCATACTATTAATTCCATATGCCAGACTGCATATGAGGAAACTATTAATTCCATATGCCAGACTGCATATGAGGAAACTACAATGGTACCCAACGAATGTATGGTTTCAAAACTGTCAAAGCTTGGAAACAGTTATACCACTAATTCCTTGCCTTCAACAGGAGTTTCAATGGTGAGCTCAAGCTTGTCACCTCAACAAGGGACAGCCTTTTACACAACCCACAGCCAGGCAAGCACTGACATCAGATGCATCGGATTACACCTGGGGAGCACACATGGCAGGCAAATGTATTCAGGGCAAGTGGCCCGCAGAACAAAGGCATCTTCACATCAATCAAAAAGAGATGCTAGCTGTACAAAATGCACTTATAGCTTTCAAGGACCTGCTGCATCCAGGACAACTACTACTAAAGACAGACAACACCACAGTTATGTGGTACATGAACAAGCAAGGGGGCACTCACTCCGATCACCTATGCAGACAAGCTATGACCTTGTGGAACACAGCTATAAACTTTCAAGTTCATCTGCAAGCACAATTCCTGCCAGGAGAGAAAAACACACTGGCAGACGACTTAAGCAGAAACATCATGGATCCCCATGAATGGGAGTTGAATCCACAAATATGCAGAATGATAACACAGAAATGGTGGAGCCCGGACATAGATCTGTTTGCATCCCCAATAAACTGCCAACTACAAAAATTCTGCACAAGGAGTTACCATCCACAAGCATGGAAAGTGGATGCCCTCTCATTCAGCTGGGAGAACCTACAAGTATACGCTTTCCCACCACTACCTCTCCTGCCAAAGGTACTCATAAAAGCCAGGCAGGAAGAGCCAAAGATGATCCTGATTGCACCAGACTGGCCATGCCAGCACTGGTACCCAATCTTAAGGAGCTTAGCACAAGAACCACCCTGGATTTTGCCTCAAATCCCACATCTGCTGACTCAGCACAACAAACAAATGCTACACAGCCAGCTAAAGACCTTAAACCTAGCTGCATGGAAGATTCCTTAGTGAAGCAAGCAATACCTCTCTCCAAAGCTGTTATGGATGTCATTCTGGAGGCCAGAAGGCCTAGTACCAGGAAAGCCTATTTAGATAAATGGAAGAGATTCTGTGCCTGGAACCAAGCTCACAGCCTTGACCCTCTTGTCCCAAACATTCCTCAGATACTACAATACTTAACTGAGATGCTGGACAAAGGACTCTACTTCTCATCCATCAAGATCCACGCCTCTGCCATCTCTGCTCATTACAACACGGATCCACCAATTTTTTCTAATCCTCTGTTAAAACAGTACCTCAGAGAGGCTAAAAACATAAGACCGCCCCGTAAAGCACCTACTCCAACTTGGGACCTCAACTCTGTTTTGGAGAAGCTAACTTTACCTCCTTTTGAGCCAGCCAACACAGCAGAATTAATATATATCCCTTGAAAAACTGCTCTGCTCCTGGCAATAACATCAGTACAAAGAGTTTCAGAATTACAGGCACTAATGGCAGTGGAACCTTTCCTCATTTTCCACCAGGACAGGATGTCTTTAAGAACTAACCCTACTTTTATGCCAAAGGTGGTATCCAATGTGGCTCTAAACCAAACTATTCACCTGCCATCTTTTTATCCTAAACCACAGAATAAAGGGGAGAGACTACTGCACTCTTTGGACATTCACATGCAGTTACGCTTCTACTTGGACAAAACCAAAGCTTTCAGAAAATCTGAGCAATCATTGGTAGCATATGCTGCAGGAGCACAGGGAAAAGCCATTTCAAAACAGACTATTTCAAAATGGATAGGACATTGTATAAGTTTCTGCTACACATACCATGGAAAACCTGTACCTAGCAGCATTAGATCTCACTCCACCAGCGCAACAGCCACTTCAACAGCTTATCTCAGGTGTGTACCTACCAAGGATATTTTGGAAACAGCAACTTGGAGTTCTGTACATACCTTCACCAAGGATTACTATCTGCCTCTATACTCTAAATCCAGAGCTGGCTTCGCCACTGCAGTGCTGCAGGGCCTTATAGCCACCCCTAATGCCTTATAGACCCAGCCACCCTTCCTCAGCTTTGAGATTTCTACCCAAGTGCAATGACTACAGCAGTGTAACACGAACATAGTACAGTTTTGTACCTACCATAAATGTAGATGTTCAAGTGTATACACTGCTGCAGTCCAGGTTACCCTCCCTCCTTCCCCTCTTACTGGCTGGTATGTACCTATGTCTTCTACCCTTACTACCTATTGGGAGTATTTGCTGGTAGCTGAAAGTTTTTTTTTTTTTTTTTGCTTTTCTTATGTATGTTTTATTAGCAATTGGAATTGCCTACCTATTTAGAGGCACCTGACATCTGTGGCAAGAAAAACTGAAGAAAATGGCGTCTGCTGCATCTTATATACCCTTGTCGCACTGACGTCGGGGAGGAGGCGACAGCAACTGACGCTGGACCCAGACTTTGGAACTCAGGCCGACTGGGGAACTGCCTGACGGCAGAATAACTCAAGTGTAATGACTGCAGCAGTGTATACACTCTAACATCTACATTTATGGTAGGTACAAAACTGTACTTTACATGGTTTTTGGTTATATATTAGACTTTAGATTAAGTCCCTACTGTCCCTTTGAGATGTGAGTCTCGTGCATAAATCCTGAAAGTACCTAGGTAAAAGAAAGATACATTACACAAGTCACATTGCTGGTATACCAGCATTTTGAGTACAAATTACAAAATGCACTGTTTCTTTCTCTGACTTCTTAATGATCAAATATTACTGCTGGGTGGCTTGCAACATGACATCACTTTTTTTGTCACCTGACTTTAGTTCCCAAGCTAAACCCCCATTGTAGCATTTAGCATCTCCCTGTGAAAATACATAGACAAAGGCTTTTGCTAAGAGCTGTGCAGCTGTTGGAAGTCATAAAGCAATAAAACACTTCCACATCTCAAGCCTAGTAATTACTTCTCTTTCAAGATCATGCAAAAAAATGTCTCTAAACATTGTATCTGCTACTGCACTGAAACTGGAAATGCCATATTTTGTTTATGGTCCCACTATAAAGTAACTTAACCTCAACTATTCTTAAATCTTGCAAGTTAATCTCCTGTTAAATTACATGCATCTAAACCGCTATAGTAGTATATGAAAATCTCTTCAGCACACATCTATACAATATGACATACAATTCTAATACATTTGTAACACAGGCAAATTAATCATGTTGATATTCACAAATGACACACAACCACTTACAAAATTCCAGATAGCTGGGCTGGCAGTGTCTCCTCTTGTTACATTTCTATATAAATCTTATTAATATTCACAAATAACGTATAATTATTTACAGAATTCCAGATAGCTAGACTGACAATGTGACCACTTCTTTGCTTTTAAATTGTAACAAACTGATTGCTACAATTGTAGAAATCAGTTGCTGTGGTTTGTTACACGTAGAGTACTAAGTGCTTCAGTTCTGACCACAAATGCAATACCGCCATTAATTTCTGAATGCCAGTAATGCACTGAAGACCAATCAGAATCTACAATCACACCGCATGGCACTTTGGACACAGGGAGGTTGCCTCCATTTCCCCACCCTTGCTGCACTACTGTTCTGCAGTGCAGTTAGAGTCTGTAGGCATTGTTGAAGGATGGAAGAAAAGTTCTTGATCACAGTATTCTTTGTAAAACTGCTTTGTGAATTTCTGCCCTGAACTAGTGTTGGCTGATGTCCTTCAAGGATGCATCTGCAGTCCTAACAAATGGGTTGTCCTGCCTCAGGCAGCCCTTCGGTCGGCCGGATTCCAAAGTCTGGGTCTGGCCTCTGCTGATGTCGCACTTCACCCGTCATAGCTGCTGTCAATTGGGTATAAAGGCATCAGCCGACGCCATTTTCCTCAGTCTTTCTTGCCGCGTGGCACCCGAAGCAGAAGCTGTTCGCAAGTGCCGGTCGGTCAGAACCAGAGATTGCTACTACCGAAGACTTCTAAAAAGCTAAGTACCCCGTTGGGGACTCTTTCTTGCCTCAGCCGATGTCAGAAAAAGTGAATAACTGTTTAACTTGTGGGAAACAAATACCTCATAAAGATTTCCACTCTTACTGCTTACCTTGCTTAGGCCCAGACCACGACGTAGCAGCTTGTCTAGCATGTGCTTCCTTCAACCGACGGACACTTAGACGTCGGTCGGAGTTTGCAGAGGAGTTTTTCGGCTCCGCTTTTGCTTACAACATGCCGTCGGAGACTCCGACTTCACAATTAGCAAAAAAGCGTAAGGAAAAGGACCGACACTCGCGGTCCACGGTTTCGGCCGAAACCGTGGTTAAGCCAACCGCGAGTGTCTCGGTTTCGGCTGAAACCGAGTCCTCAGTTCTTCCTTTGGCCGAAAGCATGCCTCCTACTACCGAGGCCTCATCCAGCATGGCTGAATCTGCTACTGAATTTCCACCTGCTCTTACAGGTTCTCAGGATTTATCAGATACTATCCCTTTAGATATATCTACTCCTGCACGTGGAGCTGCTAGGCCCCCTGCATCCATGTCAATTAAGGCTTTTTCTAGGGCTAAAGCAGCTAAATCTTCAAAGACCATGCCTGCTAAAACCCCCTCACACAGGCCTAGCTCTAGTACTCAAATGCTCAGTCTAGCAGAGGATCTCATTTCTTTGATCAGGGGATCCCAGCCTCACCCTGACAGGGCCTCTCACCCCCCTCCAGAGAAAAGGCCTAGAGCAGAGCCGAGCCAGTTTCTACAGATTACTCCTCTGATGATTCAGAAAACTCAAATCCTCCAGAAGGCCCTTATTCTCCATATGAGGACTCTGACGCAGAAGACTCCATTCCTTCTGCCTCTCCTCCTGAGGAATTTTCTTTTGGGGAAACTTTGCATGCTATGAGAGAACAATTTCAATGGCAGGGCCAGGATTTTTCAGACTCTAGGAAAAGGCTTAGGACCTTTTTACATTTGCCACAGCATAGGCCTTTAGCCATTCCTCCAGTACTTACAGTTGTGGATGATGCATTTAATGATGCTTGTACTGCCCCTGACTCTCTTCCCCCGGCCCCTGCTAAGCCCGACAGATACTACAGGGTTCCGGACACACATTATCACTTGTATAAGGCTCCTATTGCGGATCCTGAAACTATTTCTCAGGGCCCCAAAGCTGTAGCAGCTGCCTCTGCCAAAAACCCCCTCCCCTCTGAAAGAGAATCTAGGGCTTTAGAGAGATGGGGTAAAAAAGTTTATACTTCTGCTACTCTTTCGGCTAGGGCCTTAAACTGTCAATTCCACATGATTCAGTATCAGGAATTTTTGTTAGATCAGCTAACTAAAAAACTGTCCTCCCCTGAACCTTTAGACCGTAAGTCCCTTCAGGAATTGGTACATAACACTCAGCAGGTCAGTAATCATTCCTTAAAATGTGACTATGATGCACTGGAGGCTTCCTTTAGATCAGCTATGACTGGTACAGTGATCAGAAGGCATGCATGGTTAAAAGAGCAAACCTTACCAGACCATGTAAAGTCAAAGCTCCTAGATGCTCCCATGGAAAAACACAGTTTGTTTGGCTCCCCTGCACAGCAAGTGTTAAAGAAGGTGGAAGAAAAGGCAAAATCTGTCCAGACAGTCAAGGATTTCTTACAGGTCCAGCCTCCGAGGTTTAGTAGGAACTGGCCTTCCAAGAATTGGTCCTTTCCAGACACCACCAGAGCACAGAGAGGCAGAAATAGGCCCAAGAGGCAGAGGTCAATCCAGAGGTGCCTACAGGGGACGTCAGTGGCAGCCTAACAACCAGAGAAGTACTGCCACAGATCCAGCCACTACCACTTCCACAGGACAATCACATTGACTTGGCTCTGAAACCGCCTACCAGGGAACAACTAGAAGCACCCTTAGGCGGAAAGCTAGCCTTATTTTCAGTAAACTGGCATTACATTACAGGAGACAAATGGATTTTACAGACAATAGACAAAGGTTACAGGTTTCACTTCCATACTCTACCAAGGAAGAGAGGAATGCCAAACCTACCTCCAAACCAAAAGACAAACGCTCTAGAACAAATAGACCACTTACTAAGGATGAGAGCTATAGAAAAGGTACCGTCTATGGAACAAGGACAAGGATTTTATTCCAGACTTTTCCTGGTACCAAGAAAGGAAAATCAATGGAGACCTATTCTCGACCTGTCCGCTCTAAACACATATCTCATTGTTCCAAAATTCAAGATGCTGACACTACAGCAACTTCTTCCCATGCTGGGCAAGGAGTCTTGGCTGGTAACTCTAGATCTCAAGGAGGCATACCTGCACGTCCCCATATGACCAAATTGCAGAAGATACCTCAGATTTCTTGCAGGATCAGAGCATTATCAATTCTCAGCATTGCCTTTTGGCTTATCTACTGCGCCCAGAATATTCACGAAATGCCTGGCATCAGTAATTGCTCATTGCAGGCTTCAGGGAATTCAAATTTATCCATACCTGGACGACTGCCTGTTACAAGCGGACAACAAAAACAAATTAACAAAAGATTTGAGAAAGGTTATTCACCTATTGCAAGCCCTGGGATACACAGTCAACATAAAAAAGTCAAGGCTGATACCATCCCAAAGGATAACTTTCTTGGGTGCAGAACTGGACACATCAAACCAAATGGCATTCCTCACAGCAGAAAAGCAGAAACAACTACCACTCTATTTCATGGCATTGACAACGCAGACCCAGCTTACAGCAAGGAAAATCCTGCAAGCCCTGGGTTACATGGCATCCTGCATAATATTGATTCCACATGCCAGACTACATATGAGGAAGTTGCAATGGTACCTAAGGAATTTATGGTCTCAGCACAAGCACAGCCTAGAAACCCAAATTCCAATAATTCCATGCCTGAAACAAGAATTCCAGTGGTGGGCTCAGGCCTGTCAATTGAACAAAGGACTGCCCTTCCACAGGCCTCACCCAAGCCAGACTATCACCACGGACGCCTCAGACCTCGGTTGGGGGGCACACATGGTGGACAAGTGCATACAAGGCTTATGGACACAAGACCAGCTGAACCTACACATAAATCAAAAAGAGATGCTGGCAGTAAAGCAGGCAATTCAGACATTCAGACCATTTCTTCAACAGGGTCATTTGCTGATAAGGACGGACAACACTACAGTTATGTGGTTTATCAACAAACAGGGAGGCACACATTCATATCCTCTATGCCGGATGGCAATGGACCTTTGGAATGTGGCCCTGAACCTCAACATCCAGCTTCAAGCCATATTTGTGCCAGGAAAAGAAAATATACTAGCAGACATCTTAAGCAGAACTACCACGGATGCCCACGAATGGATGCTGCATCCAGACATCTTCAAATCCATTACAAGGAAATGGGGACTTCCAGAAATAGACCTGTTCGCATCCCCTCACAACCACCAATTGAAAAAATTCTGCACAAGGACATACCACCCACTTGCTTGGAAGGTGGACTCCCTATCCTTCAGTTGGGAAAACCTGACAGCATATGCATTCCCACCTCTTCCTTTGATGCACAAAGTGCTACTGAAGATCAAAGAAGATCACCCAAGGATCATCCTGATAGCTCCAGACTGGCCGAGGCAGCATTGGTACCCGCTACTGAGGAGTATGTCTCGGGAACACGCATGGCCTCTACCCCTAGTTCCTTTACTGCTAACACAGAACAACTTCAAAATCCTGCATCCAAACTTGAAAATACTGCAGCTAGCTGCTTGGAACATTACATAACACAAAATAACCCAGTTTTATCTCAAAGGGTTAAAGACATTATCTTGGAGGCTCGCAGACCCTCAACAAGGAAAACTTATTCAGCAAAATGGAAAAGATACCTCATTTGGAGTGCAGCAAAAGGAGAAAATGTATCATTGGCAAACATAGCTAACATCCTGGAATATTTAGCAGAGCTTTTCCACAATGGCCTGTCTTACTCCTCCATTAAGATCCACGCATCAGCAATTTCAGCAGAATACAACATGGATCCTCCAGTCTTTTCTCATCCTCTACTCAGGCAGTTTCTGAGAGGAATTAAAAATGTAAAGCCACCAAGGAAGCCACCATTGCCTACATGGGACCTGAACTTTGTGTTAGAAAAATTGACACTCCCCCCTTTTGAACCAGCAGCAACAGCAGAATTACAGTACTTATCTTGGAAAACTGCTTTCCTGCTTGCAATCACTTCAGCAAGAAGGGTTTCTGAATTACAGGCATTAATGGCAGTACAGCCCTTCCTTATCTTCCATCAGGATAGAGTGTCCATGAGAACTAATCCTACTTTTATGCCAAAGGTGGTCTCCAGGGTATCATTAAACCAAGTAATCCACCTACCAACATTCTTCCCCAACCCACAGAACAGGGGGGAAAGACTACTACATACCTTGGATGTGCATAGGCAATTGCGCTACTACCTGGACAGAACCAAGAACAATAGAAAAACTGACCAGCTTCTGGTAGCATATGCAACAGGAATGGAAGGAAAAGCAATTTCAAAACAGACTATCTCAAAGTGGATAGGAAATTGCATTAGATTTTGTTACTCTTTTCATGGGAAGGCAACTCCAGAAAACATCAGACCTCACTCCACAAGGGCTACAGCCACTACAACAGCCTTTTTATGAGGAGTGGCTACCAAAGACATTTTAGAGGCTGCTACTTGGAGCTCCGTGCATACATTTGCCAAGCATTATAATCTACCTTTATACTCCAGATCCCGAGCAGGTTTTGCCACTGCTGTTTTGCAAGGGATCTTAACTACACCATAATCTTCTTAGTACCTCCTCCCCCAGTTTGCCTATGGTATTCTACCCATTTGTTAGGACTGCAGATGCATCCTTGAAGGACATAGTACAGTTTTGTACCTACCATAAATGTAGATGTCCGAGAGGTATGCATCTGCAGTCAGGATTACCCTCCCTCCTTCCCCTCTGTGGTACTCCTAGGGTATTTGCCCATCTAGTAGCTAGCTGGGGGAATCTATTATGGTGTATTTGTTTGTATATACCTGTTTATTTCTATTTTGCTCTCTACTGTTTGGAATCATTTGCATTTATCCAAATTTAGCCTTCCTAGAGGGCACCTGGCATCTGGGGCAAGAAACACTGAGGAAAATGGCGTCGGCTGATGCCTTTATACCCAATTGACAGCAGCTATGATGTCGGGTGAAGTGCGACATCAGCCGAGGCCAGACCCAGACTTTGGAATCCGGACGACCGAAGGGCTGCCTGAGGCAGGACAACCCATTTGTTAGGACTGCAGATGCATACCTCTCGGACATCTACATTTATGGTAGGTACAAAACTGTACTTTATATTTGTTTAATGTGGTACTTTCAATGAAAAAATTACTGCCAAAGCAACTTCTGCTTTGGTGGTGTGTGGGTTGACACACTTGGTAAGAGGTTCACCTGAAACCTGATAGCACTGCCAGATAAGTTGGCCTAACTAGGTTAATGTTTGTTTTGAAAGAAACAACCAACCATGAACGAGACACAACTATTGTAATAATACAGCATTCCAAGCGTCATTATTATATTAGTATTAGGCCGAAGCACTAAGTGTATTACTAAAATAGTTGTCTCATTTGTGGTCGGTTGTTTATTTTATATTTTTTCTTTTTGGTTGGTTGGTTGTTTGTTTTGAGACTGGTTATATTCTTTACAGCAGAAGAGATGGTTCTTAAAAAGGTGCACAGGTGCTTTATATTTGCTTTAGAATTTTAGGTTTACCTTCATAATGCCGATCACGTTATGGTCGACCCCGCTTCTGCGAATACCGAACTGCGACTCTTCAAAACGTCAAACACCAAATTTCTGAACGACAAAATCTCGCCCCCTTTTTGACCCATGTTAGCACTGGTGTGGAGGTGTGGCGCGGTCGGAAATGTCTAAATTATTAGTTTTTTCAACATTTGAAAGATGTTGCTGATGTCCTTCATGGATGCATCTGCAGTCATAACAACTGGGTTGTCCTGTCGTCAGGCAGCCCTTCGGTCGGCCGGATTCCAAAGTCCGGGTCCGGCCGCTGATGTCGCACTTCACCCGACGTCATCTCTGTTGGTCTTCGGGTATAAAGGCATCAGCCGACGCCATTTTCCTCAGTCTTTCTTGCCGCGTGGCGCCCGAAGCAGAAGCTGTTCGCAAGTGCCGGTCGGTCAGATCCAGAGATTACTACTTCCGAATACTACTTCGAAGACTTCTAAAAGCTAAGTACCCGTTGGGGACTCTTTCTTGCCTCAGCCGATGTCAGAAAAAGTCAATAACTGTTTAACTTGTGGGAAACAAATACCTCATAAAGATTTCCACTCTTACTGTTTGCCTTGTTTAGGCCCAGACCACGACGTAGCAGCCTGTTCAGCCTGTGCCTCATTCAACCGACGACGCTTAGGCATCGGTCGGAGTTTGCTGAACAGTTTTTCGCTCAGATTTTGCGTACATTATGCCGTCGGATCCTCCGACTACCCAGATTGTTAAAAACACAAAGAAAAGACCGACACTCGCGGTCCGCGGTTTCGGCCGAAACCATGGTTAAGCAAACCGCGAGTGTCTCGGTTTTGGCCGAAACCAAGAAAACTGATCAAAGCACAGCTGAATCAATGACTACTACTGAGGCTCCTGCTACCTTACTTGAAACGGCCTCAGAAATCTTACCTACAGTGGTTACTAGTGACTTATCAGACACCATCCCTTTGGATGTCTCTACCCCAGCACGTGGTGCTGCTAGGCCTCCTGCAGCCATGTCTATTAAGGCCTTTGCCAGGGCTAAAGCAGCCAAATCTACTAAATCAGTACCTGTTAAGCCCCCCTCTACTAGGCCCACTTCTAGTTCACAAATGCTTACTCTGGCAGAGGATTTAATATCCTTAATTAGGGGATCTCAATCTCACCCAGACAGGGCCTCTCAGCCCCAGAAAAGAGACCTAGAGCAGAGCCCCGAGCCTGTGTCCTCTGATGATTCCGGAGGACTCTGATATTACAGACCAGCCAGAGGCTCATTTCTCCAATTATGAAGACTCAGATGCTGAAGAATCCATTCCAGCTGCTTCTCCACCAGAAGAATTCTCCTTTGGGGAAACCTTACATGCCATGCGAGAACAATTCCAATGGCAGGAACAGGATTTCTCAGATTCCAGAAAAGACTTGGGACTTTTCTGCACCTACCACAACACAGGCCTTTAGCTATACCTCCTGTCCTCTCTGTTGTGGACGATGCATTTAATGATGTCTGCACTGCACCAGATTCCTTACCTCCAGCCCCTGTCAAACCAGACAGATTTTACAGGGTTCTAGACACTCATCACCACTTATACAAGGCCCCACTTGCAGACCCCGAAACCATATCCCAGGGGCCTAAGGCAGCAGCCTCGACCACAGCAAAAAACCCTACTCCTTCTCAAAGGGAAGCCAGGTCTTTAGACAGATGGGGCAAAAAGGTTTACACCTCTGCTACTCTCTCAGCTAGAGCTTTAAATTGTCAGTTTCACATGATACAATACCAAGAGTTTATGCTTGATCAGTTAACTAAAAAGCTATCCTCTGATGACTCTATAGATAAGAAATATATATTAGAAATGGTAAATAACATACAACAGGTTAGTAACCATTCCTTAAAATGTGGCTATGATGCACTGGAGGCTTCATTTAGATCAGCCATGACTGGCACAGTGATAAGAAGACATGCATGGCTGAAGGAACAGGCCTTACCGGATCATGTTAAAGCTAAGTTATTAGATGCACCTATGGATAAGGCCAGTTTGTTTGGTACACCTGCCCAGCAGGTAATGAAGAAAATGGAAGAAAAGGCAAAATCTGTACAAACAGTTAAAGATTTCTTGCAGGTTCAACCCCCAAGGTTTAGCAGGAACTGGCCTGCCAAAAATTGGTCCTTTCCTGACTCCACAAGATCCCAAAGGGGCAGGAATAGACGTCCCAGAGGCAGAAATCAATCCAGAGGGGTGCCTACAGAGGACGACAGTGGCAAGGTAATAACAGAGGCACAGACACAGCCACTGCCACTACAACAGCACAGTGACTTGATTCTAACTCCGCCTACCAGGGAACAAATAGCAGCACCATTAGGTGGAAAATTAACCTTATTTTCGAAAAACTGGCACTATGTCACTAAAGAAAATTGGATTCTGCATACCATAGACCAAGGATACGGTTCCACTTCCACACTTTACCAGTCAAAAGAGGAATGCCAAACCTGCCTCCAAATCAAAAACAGAAGCTCTACAGCAGATAATGCAACTAACAAAGATGAGAGCTGTGGAAAAAGTGCCAATAACAGAACAAGGCAAAGGATTCTACTCCAGACTATTGCTAGTTCCAAGAAAGGAAAAAAGCTGGAGACCTATTCTCGACCTGTCCATCTTAAATACATACATCATTGTCCCAAAATTCAAAATGCTGACCCTCCAGCAACTTCTTCCCATGCTGGGCAAGGAGTGCTGGCTGGTAACTCTAGATCTCAAGGAGGCATACCTGCACGTCCCCATACGACCAATTTGCAGAAGATACCTCAGATTTCTTGCAGGATCAGAGCACTATCAATTCTCAGCATTGCCCTTTGGCTTATCTACTGCCCAGAGTATTCACAAAATGCCTGGCATCAGTAATCGCTCACTGCAGACTACAGGAATCCAAATTTATCCATACCTGGACGACTGTCTGCTACAGGGGACAACAAAAGCAAGCTGACAACAGATTTACAAAGGGTCATTTACTTGCTACAAGCACTGGGATACACAGTCAATTTACAAAAGTCAAGGCTGATACCATCCCAAACAAGGACATTCTTGGGCTGAATTGGACACAGTAAAACAAATGGCATTCCTAACTGCAGAAAAACAAAAGAACTCCCTCTTTACTTCTTGGCACTAACAAAACAGAACAAGCTAACAGCAAGAAAAGTTCTACAGGCCTTGGGCTTCATGGCATCCTGCATAATCTTGGTTCCACATGCCAGACTACATATGAGAAAACTACAGTGGTACCTAAAGAATTTATGGTCCCAACACAGGCACAGCCTAGAAGCAGAAATTCCTCTAATCCCATGCCTAAAACAGGAGTTCCTATGGTGGGCTCAAGCATGCCAGTCAAATCCAGGTCTACCTTTCCACAACTATCAAGCAAGCCAAACCATCACAACAGACGCCTCAGACCAAGGATGGGGGGCTCACATGCTGGACAAATGCGTACAAGGATTGTGGACACAGGACCAGCTCCATTTGCACATCAACCTAAAAGAAATGCTGGCAGTAAAGCTGGCAATCCAAAAATTCAGACCATTCCTCAAAACAGGACATTTGATGATAAGGACAGACAACACCACAGTCATGTGGTACATCAACAAACAGGGAGGCACTCATTCATACCCCCTATGCAGAATGACTTTGGACCTTTGGAACCTGGCGCTCAGCTACAACATCCAGTTACAGGCAATGTTCGTACCAGGAAAGGAGAATACTCTAGAAGACATGTTAAGCAGAACCACCTCGGATGCTCACGAATGGATGCTACACCGGACATCTTCAAGGCCATCTCAAAGAAATGGGGAATGCCACAGATAGATCTATTCGCTTCCCTCTCAATCACCAGCTCAAAAATTCTGCACAAGGGCGTTCCACCCACTTGCATGGAAAGTGGACTCGCTCTCCTTCAGCTGGAAAGGTCTGACAGCATATGCATTCCCACCTCTTCCCTTGATACACAAGGTATTACTAAAAATCAAGGAGGAACGTCCAAGGATAACCCTGATAGCTCCAAACTGGCCAAGACAACACTGGTACCCATTGCTGAGGAGCATGTCTCGGGACAAAGTATGGCCAATACCCCTGATGCCTTTGATGTTAACCCAGAACAACTACAGCATCATGCATCCAAACCTAAAAACTTTGCAACTGACTGCATGGAACATCACATAGCAGCAACTAATCCAGAGCTTTCCCAAAGGGTTAAAGACATTATCCTTGAAGCCCGCAGACCTTCAACAAGAAGGAACTATGCAGGAAAATGGAAAAGGTTTGTCATTTGGAGTGCTGAAAGGGGAAAAGATGTGTCCAATATAGACATTGCTAACATTCTGGAGTATCTGGCAGAGCTTCTACATACAGGCCTGTCCTATTCCTCCATCAAGATACATGCATCAGCTATTTCAGCAGAATACAGCTTTGATCCACCTGTCTTTTCACATCCTTTACTCAGGCAGTTCCTCAGAGGGATCAAGAATGTAAAACCTCCTAGGAAACCACCATTGCCAGCTTGGGATTTGAACTTTGTGCTGGAAAAGTTGACACTCGCACCTTTGAACCAGCAGCAACAGCAGACCTGCAGCATCTATCGTGGAAAACTGCTTTCCTACTGGCAATAACCTCAGCAAGAAGGGTTTCTGAACTTCAGGCCCTAATGGCAGTACAACCCTTCCTAATCTTCCACCACGATAGAGTGTCCATGAGGACTAATCCTACATTTATGCCTAAGGTGGTATCCAGAGTGTCTTTAAACCAGGCAATCCACCTACCTACCTTCTTCCCAAACCCACAAAACAGAGGGAAAGAATGCTGCATACCTTGGATGTACATAGACAGCTACGCTACTACCTGGACAGAACAAAAAGTAACAGAAAAACTGACCAGCTGTTTGTAGCCTATGCAACAGGAAGGGAAGGAAAAGCGATTTCCAAACAGACAATCTCCAAATGGATAGGAAATTGCATACGATTCTGTTACTCCTTTCATGGAAAACCAATTCCACAGAACATAAGGCCTCATTCTACAAGGGCAACAGCCACTACCACAGCCTTCTTACGAGGAGTGGCAACCAAGGACATTATTGAGGCGGCTACTTGGACCTCCGTGCATACATTTGCCAAGCATTATAATTTACCTCTGTATTCCAGATCCCGAGCAGGGTTTGCCACTGCTGTACTGCAAGGGATCCTAACCACACCATAATCTATTCTTCCTCCTCCCTACTTGGCTATGGTATTCTACCCAGTTGTTATGACTGCAGATGCATCCATGAAGGACATAGTACAGTTTTGTACCTACCATAAATGTAGATGTCCGAACTGGATAGCATCTGCAGTCAGGATTACCCTCCCTCCTTCCCCTCTGTGGTACTCCTAGGGTATTTACCCTCCTAATAGCTAGCTGGCGGGGGGGAGTCTCTTATGGTGTATTTGTTTGTATATATGTACATACATGCTTATTTTTTGTGTTTGCCTTCTATCTTTTTGGAAACATTGGCATTTACCCAAAATTTAGCCTTCCAAGAGGGCAACTGGCATCTGGGGCAAGAAACACTGAGGAAAATGGCGTCGGCTGATGCCTTTATACCCGAAGACCAACAGAGATGACGTTGGGTGAAGTGCAACATCAGCCGAAGCCGGACCCGGACTTTGGAATCCGGCCGACCGAAGGGCTGCCTGACGACAGGACAACCCAGTTGTTATGACTGCAGATGCTATCCAGTTCGGACATCTACATTTATGGTAGGTACAAAACTGTACTTTCTGGTTTCATGGAAACTGTTTGGTGATGTGGCCAGTCGATTATATGTAATCGACATTATGAAGGTAAACCAATGTTTAATGTCTTGTGTGTACTTTGACCAGAATGGCCTCTGCAGTATATTTTTCAGGGGGGATATTTATATTCAGAAATTGAATAATCTGCTGCATAAAAATAAGTAATGTACTTACGTATGCCACAACTGTATTTTGTTGACCTGCATAGGACTGTAATTCCCCTCTTGACAATGATGATCCAGAGAGAAGCATAATGTTAGAAGGCGTCACCTTCGGTCTTGAAGCAGAGAAGGCTTTTTATAAGAGTCAAATGGGATTTTATGAGAAAGGAACTGGAAGCATATGTATTCCCCGATTAGAAGAATGGGTTAATTAGGAGGATATATGAAGGGTTGGTGGTGAATATTAAGGTGGGAGGGTTATTAATGAAGAGTTGTAGAAAATTGTTTGGGAAGAGAGGAGGGCAAGAGTTAAGTGGGACAAACTGATTCTTCCCATAGCACAAGGTGGTTTAGGATTACTTGGTTTGAAGGGATACTTTATAGCTACTCTGTTAAGGATCATATACATAACACGAGCAGAAGGTTATAAATCAAAGAGGAAAGGGATAATCTTGAAACAAGGGGAGGGGGACCTTGGGAAATAAGGAAAAATAGGATTTTGGATGCAGGTCTTTAAGGAAGAGTGTTAACCGGTTTACTATTGTTTTTCTGATCGCACTTTGTGCGATTTACATTAGTGGGAAATTACTGTGTGGTAGAATCGGAAAAATGAATGCCAAAATGTAGAAATTTACAACAGCAAATGCAATACAACATTCGCTGTTGTGAATTTCTACATTTTGATGAAGATCGCACTGTAGTAGGGATCGGGAAATGTACCCTTTCCCTCACTATAGTGCGATCACAGAGTTTGTATATCTAAGTAGCAGGGGGGTGTGGGGGGTGCAGCCCCCCACATGGAGGGTGCTAGGGGGCTTGCCCCCCCCCCCACAAACATGTTCTTTACTGTGGAACGCACAGTAATGCTGCTCCTGGAAGTGTGGTGAATGTTCAAATTGTCGACTTCGAACATTCACCACTTCAGAGTTCGAGATTTTTGTCATTCGCTGAAGTGAATTTCATTTTTACGTTTCGTAGAAATGATAATTCACCTACAGTGAACTCGACAAAATGATAGTAAACCATATTAACCATACAGAACATTATACTCATAAAGTAGCATAAAATATTGTAAGAACTAACACGGGAATGGAAAAAGAGAATTTACCAATAGCAATGACTGTAAGTAGGGGTACAGAAAATAGTAAAAGGGAACTGGAAATTACTGCAGAAAATTGCCAAAAGAACCAAGGTATTGGGAGCAAATAGAGTGTGAAGGTTAATAGAGTAGGATGAGGGCAAGCAAAAGTTTGGATTGCAGATTACACACTGCCTTCCTGATCAGGGTTTTATGTCAGAGTTTAGGTAAAGAGAAAAAGGGATGGCAGAGTCATAAGTGAAAGATTAACAATGACAGAGTTTTTAGTTGAATCTAGAACAGAAGCAGGTGTTAAAAAGAGATGATTAGTTGTGCATATAAAGTGTTCATAACTATAAGTATAGTAAAGTGAGATTAGAAAACATTGGGAAGAGACTGGAAAGGCAGTTTACCAAGGAACAATGGAAAGACATATATATGGCTCTCAAGTATGCAACAAAGCCCAGAAGGTTTAGGATTTTGCATGGAAGTGTTTGCATAGCTATATTGTTATACCCAAAGCAAACTTCAGATAATTTTTTTCTGTAATTGGTAGGAAATATTAAAAGTGTGTTGAGAAAGTCTGTTCCTGAAATGTAATAAATTGGCAGATTTAAAAAAAAAATCCTTAGAGTGTTATGACCGAAATGTTGGGGGAGCAAATCATAACTAAGGAAATGATGTTTGATTCTTTTGAGCTGGGACATAGACTGTGAATTGCCTAAACATAGTAAGCCTTACTCAGGTTAATGCTATTGTCTGGCAAAACAGCAATTACTAGAAAATGGAAATCAAAATCTAAACCAGCTGTAAGTGAAGTGCTGAATATTTTAAAGGAGATAAAAGAACTGGAGGTGGAATCCTTAGAAAAAAAGAGCAAATTACATAGTTGGAATCTGTGGGAACAGCACATATAGAATAATGCTCAAGAGGAGGAGTGAGGTTTAAGGGAAAGAAGGAATTGATAGTGCATGGAATGTCAGAGTGACTGATAATTGTGAAGAAGGAAACATGTATACCGCAGGAGAAAATGTTACTATAGTTTTAATTATTATATTTAATATTATAGTATGTGTACCTATGTCATTGTTTTTGTTTATATACAACCACAACTAAAACAATCAAATAAATGCAGTGGACCCTCTGATAGGAAAAGCAGCTGTCCTGATAGTCTGCCAGAAGGACTCCACTGATGATGAACTCTGGCAGGAGGAGAAGTACTAATGAAGATAACTGCCTGTTGGATGAGATGCCTGGAAGTAATAAGCATTATTTAAAGCATGCTGTTATAAGTTATGCTTACTACTTGGCTAATGTTTTTTTTTTTTTCATTTTATGCTGTGGTAGGTTTCCTTTTGTTTTGAATGTTTCCTGTATTACATCCCTTTTTATTTACTTTTCTGCTGATGAATAGTTTGGTAGAAATTATTCAAAACTATCATGACTTTAAACATAATGCTGTTCGTGTCAGTAAATTAGAAATCCATCCATCCATAACTCCTTTTTCCCATATATTTTTTTTCCCACAAGGGGTTGGGGTTTTACTTCAGCAGAGACAATTATCTAGAGCCAAGGTGTACACCTCCACGGTAAATAATCAGGTATTATAGTTGATCATTTTTATAATTTTAAAGGTTTTGTTCGAAAACTGGCATCTTTTTCTAGTCCACTGACCTAATAAACAACAAATAAACATCTACATAAATGCACATATGCATACACATTTTACATCTTGACTTAATTTTTTTTTTTTTTTTTGTAACAGATGAACGTGACAGAGTCCAGAAGAAAACTTTTACAAAGTGGGTCAACAAGCACCTGATTAAGGTAATTTCTGCACTTAATTTCTTTAAACATTTTGTTTAGAGCAAGTTCATGTCCAAAATTACTTGTAGAAATTTGTTCTCTTTGTTGGTAAACATTTCTCAAGTGTTTTTTTCCAAGCTTCACATGAAACATGACAAATAATGTACTGCGTAACCTATTCAGTTTGTCAGGCACAGCATTGAAGCATCATTTCTGTGCAATGTACAGGAACACAGGATTTGTTAAATAGTTAACAGTATACCAAAATGTTTAATTGGTGTTTTTTCACAGCAGATGATCTAGGTGTAGGAAAAACTTGTGGCAAAGTAGCAGTTGAAAGAAAGATATCAGAAGCATCAGAAGAGAAACCACAGAAGTTTAACCTGTTCAGTCACACAGACAGGATACAGATGTCTCAGTTAACGGATGGCAAAAAAACAAAAAAAAAACATGGCCAGTCTTCACCTGCAGCAAAATCATCAATATGTACAGTCAAGAGGAAGTGGGGAGAGTGACTGAAACATTAAAGTTCTGTACATTTTATTACATGCTAACTGATTTAATGATGCAGAACAAAGCCCATTTATTTGGGGGTTGGGGGCAGGGAGTTCAGCTCTAATGACAGTATGTAGGAGAAAGCAGTTGTACATAATATTGGAATTGTTTACCTACACATTTTGATACAGATTATTAGTAAAAATTACTGTGCTTAGAGAGTACGTGGTAGAGTGGTAACATTTTCAGGTTTAACAAAACTGACAGTTTGTAATGTGTGTGTGAAGTACCTAAATGAGCAGCAGTTATACAGCAGAGATGTTTAAGATAGCTTAAGTAACACTGCGGTTATTTTAGGCTTCACCTAATCATAATATAGATAAGTGGTGATATCACAGTTTAAGCAAACTAAACTGCTGTTGAATAAAGAGTAAAACCACTGTATGCAGTCACTAGAAAAGTTCACATTTTAGACTGCATGGCAACTCTTTCTATTGTATAAGAACATTTTAGGTCCTCTTGCCAGTTTTCTGGTATAGGAAGACATTTAGTGTGTGCCTCATAACAGTATGGCAAACATAAGCTCTCTAGGGGTGGGAGTGGGGGGGGGGGGTTAGGGGAGTGCTATACATTAGCCAAAGATCAGCAGATGTGCTATAGTTTGCTGCTTTAGGACAGCAGCCTGAGCTCTCTTAGTTTATGAATTACATCCCTGGTGTCTACCAAGAGTACCTGCTGCAAATTTGTAGCTACTGAATTAAACGTTTCGGATAACTAGACCAGCAAGCTTGCTGTAGCCTCGTAAATATATGACAACTGTATGTTATTCAAAACTGTCACCACCATGAAGCATCAGTGAGATAATTCAAGTAACACAAGACTCCTAATTCCCGATGTACTTCAGCAGTGGTTGAATGCTTGTGATTTTCAAAGATGTCGTTTTGATCAGAAAGTATTTCAAATGTATTTATATGTAAAGCTAGATTGTTAATCTCTGTTAAGAGTTGGACGTGCTGTAGATTGCATGTGGGTTGAATTACAATAATGAAAATTTAACCAACAAAATTAATGAGTCACTGCAAAGGTTGTCTTGGTATTACTCTTTAGCAAGCCATGATCCTAAAAGTCTGCCTTATCAAAAGAACTTAAAATTGCATATTTTATGTTTTACCGTGAGGTTTTTTAACTGTAAAGTTGGTTATATTAAGGAAAGGTTTAGTGTGTGTGGGGGGGTCTTGTTGTCATGCAGAATGAAAGTGCACAGTCAAGCCTGTTTGACTGTAGGGCTTGCAGAAACATGGTTCACTTGAAGGTGACCTGATAGCTGTATCATAACTGATTTTTCTACCTACCTTAATATGCAGTAACTTAGTTGATTACAGTCAGCATCAGAGGTGCTGGACATTCAGACCCTGAATATTAAAAAGACCCCCACCCACCAAAAAAAAACACACACACATCTTTTCTGCACAGGCAATTTTAGCTGACATTTTGTTGCTTTTTTCATTTAGGAAAGTTGCTTTCAGATGAATATGTTAGAGCCATCTCCATTTATTGTCTGAATCCTGAGTTAGAGCATCTTTATCAGAAGAAGGATTTAGGAAGACCGCAGCTTGTTTTTAGTCTTTGTTTTGGTTTAGCAGAAGCTTTTTTTATCTTGCTCAGAATTTTGGCTTCTTAGGTGCTACTAACCAGGTAATTTTGATGCCGTATATGTTTGTGACTTGACTGACAGTATCTGCAGACTGCCTCAATAGTGAGTGCAGAGTGGGTTAAACTGTCAAATGCTTTTGTCTTCTCAAGAAGTAGGGACAGCAGCCATGTCTGCATTACATTGATTAGGCATAAGACAGAGAGACTGACGGTTACAATGTCATCACTGTGTATAGCTCAAAATCCATGCCCGGTGTCTGATTTTATTAAATGTCATTGCAAGTGACCTAATTGTTTATTTGTGATTTTTCCTAATTCTTTGGCTATAGACATGTGGCCATATGACAGAGCCCTTGCTGAGTCCCAGACAACCCATGTTTGAATAGTGGCTCTGCCACTGGAGGGGCCATGGGAGTAGGATGGGAAGGAGTGAACACTGTTGCATGCCCATCTGGGGGAGGGGGCAGCCTACACTCATTGCAGTAAGCATACAAGCCTGGTGTGCTCTGCTGCATAAGCAGCGAGGTGTTTAGTCAGGAGGTTGAGCATGTGCAGAGGTGCACATGCACCTCCCAAGGATTGCAATTGCAGAACAGGTGAGGCTGCTCTGAGGGGATGGGAGTTAAGGGACACTCCCTGGCAACAGTATTACTTTGTACCAAGAACCCTTTTCTTCTCATTGGTTCCATTGAGCGTGGAAGAGGCTAAGATGGAGTCTGGTAGACCAGTTGAATATAGAGAGCAGCTGGTGGCAGCTGATGTTTATAAGGGCTCAAATCCAGCTAGAAGATGCTTTTTAAAAAGGGTATAATAAGCAAATTCTCAAAGTTTTGAACAGGACTTATATTGGAGGTTGTAGAAAAATAAATATATTTTTTAACCTCTTTTATTTATAGTAGTACATTAATTTTCTAATGTCTACTTCAGGGTAATGGGGTGGGATTTAAGCCTGTCCCAAAACTATTGGGTATAAAACAAAGTATTACTGTTAGATGAATTATTACTCCTCCAGCGAATATAGACACACAAGCACTTGTATGAACTCGCACACACACACACACACAAACACACGCAGGCAATGTGTAAGATCTCCATTTCATGAAGTTGCAGGTCTTTAGGGTATGGGAGGCAAATGATGCATCCAGTGAAAACATATGAAAACTCTTGGAAGATATGCAGACTCCACACAGAAGGTGCACCAGCTAGGAATTGAACCACAAACATTGTGAAGCAGCAACATTAAGTGATGTCATTCTGTCAGCCAAGTGTTTCTTACTTGTCTGTAGGTGGCCATATATTTAGCAGAACTATATTTTTTCTAGTCCTTCCATGCTTTGGCCCTCTGTCATTGCCACCACATTTGCCAGAACCATTTGGCAACTTTTATCAGAAAATGATATGGTCAGGAGGTGTATATGGTAATGGCGTGTGTTGTGATATCTCACATTAATTACTTAAGCACTCCTAATCTGTGGAACCCAGAAATTTTTTGTTCATATAATTCGGATCACAATCAAAGGTTCTGTCGTGTTTCCTGCACTCACTGCGTAGAAATAAATGTATTTGCATGTCCTTCTGGCTGTGAAATTATGAGCCAAGACTTACACAGGGATTTCCTGTTTTGCATTGTAGAGAAGCAAAACGTCAAGTACTGCGTGAAGTTGTCGAAGTTCAATCCTGTCACATGGAGACTGTGTAAAAAGTCACTTTTGGGCTACATTTCAAAAAAAAAAAAAGAGGACAGCAGCTGAGGTCTCCTTTCACTGGGAGCAGCAGCAGAGTCTGTCATGAGGCCACAGATCAGAGTATTAGCAAGGACTGAAGTTTGGATGACTGGCCGGTAAGAGGTTTGCCCATTGATTCTGTGGGGGTGGGGGTACTCTGGAGTGGTGGCACTGCAGAGCCCCCAGTTAATCTGATGCAGCTTTAGTCCAGTGGGACTGATCCTAGGGGTGGCAGTGTCTCAAACTAAAGTTCAAGGTATTTTCTTCTTTTAAATTTTTTCTCATAAAGATTAGAGCTATGAGGTAGTCCCATGCCAGGATTCACAACAGAAGGTCTAGACATTAAGGAAGTCCTTGATGTCTGGTTGGAGCATGACTTCCGGGTGGGAATCATACACTTGGAGAATATGGCCTGATACCAGCACTGGTCTTGGCACAGGCTTCTCTTCCTCTCCTTTCTCCTTCAGTGGACATAGTCTCCCATGCAAGATCCAAGTACCAGGCACCCAGCATGTGTCCATTGCAGTCTTATCCTTGAGTGAGATCATGAATGAAATTGTCAACTAATGATTTTGGAGACGAGGCACTCCTATTTTCATGTTACTTGCAGAGTCAGAAGACCTGGAGGCTGCTGTTTCTGTGATGGACAAGAACATAATAGTTTCAACTCCAGCTGACTCCTGTCACTCATAAAGTCCAGAATGGGTTGGTTTGCAATTTGTTGTATTCTTCCTAGAAGCACTTCACTACATATCTGGACAGTTTAGAAGAGCCCTTGGTCATCTTGATCTTGAAGCCATTCATCAAAAATGATTTTATCTCTGTTAGTTTATTTATTTTCAAAACCAGGCTTTATCCCTTCTTTGGTCCTTTGCCCCTGAAAAAGACAAGTCTCCCTTTACCTGCCCCAGGCTGGAGAGAATGTCTTTACCAGCCATCCTTGAGCTGACTTCTAAGTGATCACTTTCGTTCCAGTATAGGTCTTGGAGAATGTAGTTTTTATCTCCCCGCCCTCCTCAGAAGGAGTCAGAAGCTTGTTTAGGTATGTAAGGGAGATTTATTGCATTTGCCACACTAAGGCTGTGGGCCCTTGACTTTTCTACTCACTAGCCAGAGGGCAGCTGTTAGTGGGTAGCTCAGGCATTCGAAAAGCTTGAAGACTTCCTTGACATTGTAGAAAACCCTTATGATCCCAACTCACTATTTCTTCCTTTTCCTGCTTTAAGTCAAACCAACCACCAGAGAACTGGAAAGATGCTTAAGTGTCATATGCTGTTGCCCTTTCCAATGTCAGCCGTCTGTCATGATTTATTTATTTTTTATTTATTTACACTAGTACCATTAGGCCAATGACCTCTTCAGGGGAAGTCTGAGGTGATATTCCTACTGACACTGGGAAATTTGGCCATGCCACCGCAGACTTTCCTTACTCTTTATGATGTGTGCTTTGTGATCTTTTACAGCCATCTGAGCTACCACCAACTCGGGCTGATTGTGTCTCCGTTTAACATCTCATATCCGTAGTCTTGCCTTTTGCTTGGGGCTGCCCTTTGGTGAGTAGTACAGCTCACACAGTTTGCCATTGTTTGGGAAATTTTTACAAAGGGCCAGTGAGCTCTGGGTGTTGTCTCTTTAATGAATGTCGTGCCGCTCATGTGTTCTCATTCAGAGAGCACTGCTAATAGCCAAGACGGTCAGTGTAGTTGTCGTATCTGAGTGGCCAGTACAAGGTACCTTTTATTCAGAAATAGGATTCACATCTTACTGCCTTTCCTGATGACAGAGGCAAATGGTTTCTGTCCTATTTGGATCTCATTGTCTTCAAATACATTTTTGTTATAGTGTGACTGTTTTTATGGTGTTACAGTGGGCCAGTGTGTGTGCTGATGAGCAGAGGAAGCATACAGGGGAGGCAGGCTTCCTAAATTAAGCAGGAGTGCTAACATACCTTGTGTTAGCTGTTCCTTCATTTTACCAAAAAGCACTAATGTATTTCAGTTGCTGTTGAACTGAGACATTCTGTGGACAGCAAAAAATGAGTGGAATTATAGATCACCTGAATCTGTATGATGGAAACAGTTTCACGTTTGCTCACTCATACAGTGATAGAGACAGTTTTCTTCCCCCAGAATGCCTGTTGAGCATTGGAATCAAAACTAACTTTAGTGCTTTTGTTTTCTGATGTGTCATCTGTTTTGTCATGGATTTTCCCCCATCATCCTTCTGAATGGAGGAGATTTCTAGGCCATTACATCCTACACCATTTGGTCACTCAATTTAAATGCTCCTTATTCATGCAACCCCTGCACTGAGTCGGGTCCTTATTGCCTCACAGGCCCACCATCATCTGTCCGCAGTTGAAGGCTAAAACAAATCCTGTAACTGTAATAGATATATGCAACCATTATTGCCAACATCTTTTTTTGCCCATGAATGCAGACACACTCACTTGAATTGACTCAGGCGGGATCATTATCCTGTCTTCTTTGCTGTATCAGATTTTTATTAATTAATTTATTTATTTTAGCAGTATCAGTTTGTTGTCTAGAAGTGGGTCAGTGATTTGCTATGCATATGTGGATACATAAACAGAGAAAAAACTCTCCCCCAGCACCTCTGATGGCATCCACAGAATCTTTTTATTTTAAATGTAAATCTAATTTTGTTTAATTTATAGTCATGCACTGCAAGTACTGTCACATTTAAGTGTATAAAATATTTACGTACAGTAAAAATAACTGCACAAGAAGCCATTTTTCTCTGAATTAAAGTACCCTCCAGGATGGGTGATAATGGACACTGATGAATCTCCTAGAGGTGTTGTGAATCCCTCTCTGTATTGTGTAGAATCTCTGAACAACTTTGTGCGGCCTTATCACCCAATAACTATTTCAGCTCATGCACCAATAATAACTAAAATAAAAACACAGGGTAATGAAATAAAAATGAGACACTGTTGGTTTCTCATCTAGCTGTTTTAAAAAGAGAGGAGTTTGAGAATAGGTGGATATTATTCAGGAGCTATAAGAAAGGATAGAATTTTCATCTGAAAATATAGCTAGGGAGTGGGATAAAATTAAGGCGGAGTTTAAAAATAGAGTGGATTTAAAAAAGGGAGCATGAGTTTAGAAAGATTTCTGTTAAGCAACTGTATTTTGATAACCCTAGACCAGAATGACTCAGGCAACAGAGGCTGTAACACGGAAGGTAACAAGACGTCCTGTAGAATTATTAGAAATATTTCGGAAATTCTATGAAAGTCTATAAAGCAGAGAAATATGGAAATCAAGAAAAGGTACAAATGGAAATGTTTATGGAAGAATTAAATGTGCCAAGGTTAGAGGCAGATGAGGCTCCATTACTAACAGTTGGGATAGGAGGAGATGAGATAAAAATTGTGATGTGTAACCAATCTACAGAAAAGTCCCCAGGAATCAATGGTATTCCTGTGGAATTTTGGAAGAAGGAAAAGACTGATAAAGATCTGGAAGGTTTTGTTTAACAGTATTTTAAGAGGAGAAGTACCAACATCCTGGAAGGAAGTGGTGCTGGCTGTAATATCTAAAGAGGATGAAGATCCATCAGATCCAGCTTCATACAGACCCATTTTATTACTAAACCATGATTATAAAGTGTTCATGTCCATAACGGCTAAAATAATGACAAAAGTAATGCCAAAATTGATAGATATGGATTTATGTGGTTTTGGGGGGGCAAACATTTGACGACATTAACAGAACATTGATGATCCAGAAGGAAGCAGAATGTAAGAAAATACCATTGTTGTTCGTGAGTCTTGAGTAAGCTGGGACTTTACGAGCAGGGCTATGGAAGCATTTGCATTTCCTGAAAAAATTATAAGGTTGATTAGAAGGACAAATGGATCGGAGGTGAAAATTAAAGTGGGTGGAGACCTTTCTGATCATTTTTGTTGTTTGCATTATATTTAGAACCATTGGCAAAGAAAATAAGGGACTCGGAAATTCCAGGATGTAATTGGTATGGTAGTCAAGAAAAGCTGGCTCTATTTGCAGATATTATTTTATACATGACAAAACCAGAAAGAGAAATTACAGTGCTGTAGAACATTTTGAGACAGCTTAAAATCTTTTTGGGATACAAAATTAATTAAGCTAAAACAAAGGCAATAGTGGTAAATTATGTACCTGCACACAAATTGGTTCAACAATATCTTTATTTATGGGGACATGATAAAATGAAGTATTTAGGAGTATGGATTAAAAAAAATATTCTGGTGTGGCAGCTAAGGATATGTGGGAAGAGACTAAACAAAAGGTAATACAAAAACAGAGAAAACTGAAGCTTTGTTATATGGATATGGATAGTAAGATACAGGCAGTCAATATTTTTAGTCCCTTTAGTCTTATACAAAGGTCAGGCATAATTTTTTCAACCAGAGGAGAAGTTGTGGATAGCAGTTAATAAAGAGCTGAAGGACTTTATCTGGGAGGGAAGGACAGCAAGAGTCAAGTGGGATATGATGATTCTTCCAGTTGTACAGGATGGATTTGGGTTACCCAATCTGAAAGGGTATTTCAGAGCTGCACAGTGAAGGCTCCTGTACATAGCACAAGCAGAAAACTATAATTCATAGTGGGAAGGGATGATGAAACAGGGAAGAAGTTCACGAAACAAGGAGAGGCTGGGATTTTAGATGAAGGCCTTTAAGGTCAATAACAATAATCATACAGAATAATATATCCATAAAATGGCAGAAAGTATTCTAAGAACTAAGCAGCCAACACAGGAGTGGAGAAAGGAAATTCTGCCAATAGGAATGACTGCAATTAGGGATATAGACAATAGGCAAGAGGGAGCTGGAATTTATTGGAGAAAACTGGCAAAGGAACCAATGAATTGGGAGCAAATAACTAGAGAGAAAGAAAGATGATAGAATGGGAAGGTGCCAAGAAGGCATTTAGGCTACAGGGTAGAGATTTGCTTCGCTATCAAGGATTGATATTGGTGTGTGTGCAAAGAGAAACAAATGGGGTGGGGGGGGTCTTAAACAAAACACCAGCACTGGTAGAGTTTTTAGTAGAATCTAGAACAGAAGCTGCCATTAAAAAAGGAATAATTAGTAGAGCACATAAAATATTGCATGATAACTATAAGAATCAATCAGAGGAGGTTAGAAAGGATTGGAAAGAGATTGGATAAGTAATTCACAAAGAAACAATGGGAGGATGTATGCACATCTCCCAAATGTGCTACAAAGTCTGGAAGATTTAGGATTTTTTGCTTGGAAATGTTTATTTTTATACCCCAACTAGACTCCAAAGAATTTTCCTCAGGTAGATAGCAAAATTTTCGAGGTATGACAGGAAAGAAAGAGGTAATTGGGAACATATTTTCTGGGAGTGCTATTAGTTGGCAGACTTTAAATATTCCCTTTAGGATGCACTATCGGAGATGCTGGATGGGCAGATTGGTCTGACATGGGAGGTGATTTTTCTGAGCTATGATACAGAATCGGAAAGACATGGTAAGGCCTTGCTGTGTCTAATTATGTTGACTGCCAAAAAAGCAATTTCTGGAAAATGGAGATCAAAATCTAAACCAACTATATTAGAAGTAGTGAATATAGTAAAAGAGATTAAACACCTGGAATTGAGATCTTGAGAAAAAGGTAGGAGCAAACAACATAGGAAAAAATGGGAATTGTGGGAACAGTACATACAGGGGAGGAATGAGGTTTAAAAGAAGGCAGAACTTTAAATGAGCTATGGAATGCTTGAAAATGATTGGGTAGATTATAAGTGATGTGTAATGTTTGCAACTGGGAGTGTCAATTGTGGTTTGTGATGTAAAATGCTTGCAGCTAGGATTTTGTTGGTGTGGTTTGTTTTCATTTATATAAATGTACTATTGCTTATGTCAGAAGTGATGGTTCAATAAAAATGTTTTTTTAAAAAAGGGGGGGCAGGTATTGAATAATTTATGTAATGTTACTTAGGTTATATGATATAGCTGTATATGTGAAGAAGCATAATGTGTGTTAATTTTAATTTGTTAATACAATCTGATTACTTTTATATAAATGTAAATGTGCTTATATGACCAGTGATAATTCAATAAAGGTGTTTAAAAACAACAACAAAAAAAAACTGTATGTGGCCTGACATTCCCCAGGATGGGCAACACTGGACAGTATTATTCCTTGCTTAGTGTGATTTTTGGCATCATGACAGTATGGTACTAGGCGGTCAAGCTGGTTAATAGGTAACGCAAGTTATCACTTTCTTCATATAATACGTTTTTATGTGTTGGATAACATGAGATAAGTGCTAGTTAGATTACTAGCCAGGTATCTACTGAATATTAATGCATGGTAAGTGGTCAGACTCTACAAGTCTGCTGATCAGAGTGGAGGAGTAGGACGAGGAGGAGGAGTGGGCCACCTAAAGTGATCTGATAAGGTTTGTGTTGGACTACCAGGAGATGTAATTTCCAGTATCATGAGTCACTTACTCATCATAGGGTTGCACCCGAAATGTAACAGCACACGGGTAATTGAACTTTAGGGACTGTGCTTGTTACAGTGCAACTGCTGAGAAAAGCGTATAGTTCTTAGCAAACCTGCTGCTGAGTTACAACTGTCAATGGCTTGCATAGTTTTAAAGTGCTGTTAGCACAAACTGCAAGCATAACATTTGAGTTTATATGTATGTTGAGAGAAGTTAGTAGTCATATTTTTAGTCTGGACAGCATTGTGCCATACAAAGTAGGCTTTAGACTTGAGTAACAGAAAGGGGTGGTTATCCCATTTTACTCTCATCTAAAAGTGAGGAGCAGCCAGTATATCAAAGAACAAACTGTTAATGTGTCAGTACAATAACAAACAATCTGTTTGCTTACCTGTGAGGTAAGGTGCAAATGTGCAGCATACTTGGTATATTTGGTTAAGTATTTCTCTTGCAATATTGGAACTTTCCTCTTTGACTGTCCTAGTTAACAGGCAAAATAAATTAATGTGCATGTGTTTTAGCAGCAGAAATGTCTATCTTATCAGATTTCTTAAATAGTAAAAACAGAGCAAATATTCATAGACAAAAGACTCCTATGTATTTTATTCACGTGTAGCAACTAAATATAGTTGTTTATTATTGTTACAGTACTTAAGCTGTGATATTCTGTCAAATTTCAGTAGAGTAACATAAAAGAAGAAGCTGAGATAATTGCATGTAATACAGAGTGTACTTTTTACATGAGCATAGTGGGACTCCAATATGGTAAATCCAGTCATTAGCATTTATTGTAAAGATAGGAACCGGATGACTGCTGAACATCATGTGAACTAGGAGTGGCCAGTAGGAAGTACAGAGTGTGATAAGAGTGGTGCACAACACCCTATATAAACAGCAAAATAATTGTGTGTGTGTGTGTGTGGGGGGGGGGGGGGGATGGTCATTTCTAAATTTCTAAACAAATTGATGAGCAAGTCCTTTATCACCAAAACATGAACTGTTGAGAAGAATTTTTTTATTTCTTCTTCTTGTGTCCCAAGCCTTTGTAGTTAGAAGTGATTGCAAGAGCAGGTGTGGCCTGTGTATTGAACACTGCCTGTGGTTAGTACTGAAAGTGGCTAACTGCAAAAGATTGCTTAAGCAGTCCATAGTACATGTATGGAACAGGAATGTAAAGCAGTGAGTACTTTTTCAGTAGATTTGTTATCCCTGGTTTCCTGTACCAACAACGGTGTTTGAAGTTGATGAGAAGCAGTGTGAATCAGTCCAAGAAGGAACTTTTTCTAGAGCTCTATATGTAGCTGCTGCTGCTGAAAGTGATAAGATGGCTTAGACAGGTATAAAGCTATGTGTACTTAGCCAGGGGTTTCACTATACTTAAGCTAGATATCTCAAACGTAATGTGAATCAGCAGTTTATCCAAGGTTCAATCACGTCCTTCATTAAAAGCAACTGCCGACTGAATTGTATTTTCCAGTCTGATGTCTTTTTACTTGTATTTTATTTATTGCAATTTCCAAAGTTGTTACCTGGATAAAATGCAGACACAACTGGAGTGAATAATGTGAAGAATGTGAGTAGTCCTCAGGGTGTATAATTGGCACCCAGTTAACCATGTTGCATTGTAATAATTTCTGCAGCCATCTGCTGCCCATATCCTTCCTGACATTCACTCTGTGTACTGCTGTAACAGAGAGCTAAGTAAACCACAACATAATGTCTTCTGTATCCTCCTGTAGCTCTTTGTTGACTGTTAACTTTACATTGTAGGACGACACAGATTGTTTCCTTTAGCAACTTGAAAGCCATCAGCTCTTCTGACACTTGTGCAGACTTAAAAAGTCAGAAAGTGTCACTTAGTTGCCTTGTTATTGCAGACATCGAATACGTTTTTAAGCTTACATGATGCTTGAGTAATATAGGGTACCTTATGACATTGTCATATTGCTTTATTTACTGGAGACCATGAAGACCAGGCACGCTAATACTGTTATTTAAATATCAGATAAGGTGTTGAGTTTTGCATGTTTGAACAGCAGGCTGTTTTCCATTAGCAGAAACCAGGATGATCAAGCATTGTCCATATGCTCTCCATATTGGGGAGGTGAAGCAGGAGGAAAAAAAATATACTGAACATCACTTATCCGAACACGTTGTTATCCAGATAAATTGTTTGGGATAAGCAGTGTTTGGATAAGTAGTATTTACTGTATTCCAAAAAAAAAGTGGATTCATTTTTAAAAAAGAAATTTGAGAACCTATTACAGAATGTACAGTAGATCCCTGGCCCTTTGGTACAGAAGGATGAAAACCTGATCACAGTCCAGATAACCTGTGTCCGATTAGAGGTACTGACATTTGAGGAGGCTGGATAGGAGAGAATGTGCTTGAACTGAGTACACCAGTTTGCTTATCCTGAAAAGGAAGTGATACTGCTGGCTCCATGGCACTGACAATCCCCTAACGGTATCTAGAGATATCCCCCAATCAGTAATGGTGAGTGCTGTGGTAATGTGGAATCTCTCCTCTACAGAGCTGTGGAAAGGGGAAGGCATGTATAGGAGCATGCATGCATGCCTCCTACTCCCAAGTAGATAGCAGCTGTAAGTCGGCAAGCTTTCTGCGGGATGGATGGGTGAGCTGTGTGTCAATACCTGAAGCTAGTTTGCTACTTACAACCTGATTTTTGCCAGAGAGGGAACAAACTGGGCTGATTTTATGATTTATGGGCATGAATGATTAGGCCATAGGACTCTCACCTGCCCTGGGGATGCCTGATGATTTCCCCAGTAGAATGAATAGGCCAAATGTGTACATGTAGAGGAAACCTTGGGCAGATCTTGGGGAGGTGAAGCAGGAGGAAAAGAAATATACTGAACATCACTTATCCGAACACATTGTTATCCAGATAAATTGTTTGGGATAAGCAGTGTTTGGATAAGTAGAATTTACTGTATTCCAAAATAAAAATTGGATTCATTT
Source organism: Protopterus annectens (assembly GCF_019279795.1). Classification (NCBI taxonomy): domain Eukaryota; kingdom Metazoa; phylum Chordata; order Ceratodontiformes; family Protopteridae; genus Protopterus; species Protopterus annectens. Next base: position 952,427,782 of record NC_056727.1, read on the forward strand.
TTAAAAAAGAAATTTGAGAACCTATTACAGTCTGAAGATTTAAAAAAAAAAGTGCATAGCTTTAGTGAAGTACATGGAAGTACTTTTTTGTCAGATAAAGTGGTGGGTGATTGGAACTATCTTCCTAGGGAAGTTGTAATTTCAAAACTGTGGAAATTTCCAAAGTGTGCTTAGGATAGATGTGTAAGGTAAGAATTATGACAGAACCAAAACAGAAGCTGCTAATTAAGCAGGGTTTGCACCGTATTCACCATTCAATCCTCATCTGCCATCAAAATCTGTGTATTTGTTTAGTCCTTTCACCTGTATGTTTATAGGTTGCTTGTCAAGATTATAGCCTGCAAGCCTTTAAGAAGTTTGACTTGTGTAACCTTTTTATTTGCATATATCAGTTAATGTTATTTTTGAAAGAAGTTACTGAGTTCTGATGTGAAAGGGGAACCTTACTCCATAGTCTTGGGAGGCCTTGTGTAATGCATCTGTCACATTTTTTTTTTATTCTTATTTGTAGTACTAGATTCCCTGTCCTGGTATTACTGCTGCAGCAATATATTGCTTGCATAGACTTTTAAACGGATCCAGTTAAGGAATCACATTTCAGACCAGGTCGAGGTCACCTTTAATTAGCCTGTAAGAGACGTAAAATAACAATTGCAGAAGGCTGTCTGAAAATTTTGTATTCCAGCTCTGTCATTTTTCTAGTAATAAAATGTACCTTTTCAGGTTGCTGGTAGTAGTTTGTTCAAAGGTTATAGAATGCATTGCCACAGTCAAGAACTGGTTGGATCAGTTACTTAAAGAAGTGGTAATGATCTCCCTGGAATGATTATACCTGCTCTGTAGAATTAGATGGGCAACAGAATGATTGTATTTCTTTGGTACCTAAATTAAACTCCGATCAGTGTTTATCTACCATTATCCCTAGATTATTGATGATAGTGTTTTGTATGGTTTATTGATTTGTTGTCATAATCTGACCTTTTTGACACGTCTCATGATGGCTGCATTTGTCGATATTAAAGGTGAAATCATTGGTACTGTACCAGGTGTATTTGTTTTTAGACCACATTGGAAACCTTTTACATCTTTTTTTTGAAAATAATTGCTACCCAGTTTAGTATAGAGATGAAACTATTTATTTGGGAGAGGAAGAAGGCAAGAGTTAAGCTGGTTCTCCACAAAAAAAAAAAAAGATGGTCCAGGATTATCTGATTTGAAGAGGTTCTTTAGCACTGCAAAGTTAAGGCTCACACAGACACATTTCTGTATGTGTATACACACACACACACACACACACACACACCACACACACACACACACACCACACACACACACACCAGAAGCAGAACGTTATAAATCAGTGTGGAAAAGGGATTATGAAAAGGGGAAGTTTAAGAGAATGGGATTTTGGGCACAGGTCCTTAAAGAAAATAATACTAGTATGTCACGTTCAGAAAGTATTCTAAGAACTAAGACAAGACAGGAATGAAGAAAGGAGATTTTACAAATAGGAATGAGTACAAGAGGAATATAGAAAGTAAGCAAGAGATCTGCCTGGCTTCATCCCACTCGTACTTTTCCTTTCTAGTTATTTGCTGCCAATACCCTATTTCCTTTGCTGATTTTCTGCAGTCAGTGCTTACAACCAAGCTGAGAAGTTTTCCTCTGGTAGATAAATGAGGTTTGTGTGATAAGATGGCCAGAGGTAACTAGGAACCTTTTTTGGGGGGTGGGTGTGAGATGAATTGGAAGATTTTAAAAATTCCCTACAGAGTACATTGTCAGAAGTGCTGAAGGATGAAGTCGTTGTATGGAAATAAGTCTGCTAAGCTGCAGTATAGGGTCTGAATTGCCTAGAAACATTTAATGCTATTGGCTGGCAAAAAAAGCAATTATGGAAAATGGAAATCAAAACCTAAACCTACTGTAGTTAAAGTACTGCATATTGTAAAGGAGAATAAAGAACTGGAGGTGGAATATTGAGAAAAGGGAAGGAGCAAACCACACAGAGAAATGGTGTTTGTGTGAGCAATACATGCAGAATAGAGTTTGTGGGAGCAATGCATGCAAAATTGTGTTCAGAAGAAGTGATATTTTAAGGGAAGTCAGGGACTGAGCAATCTGTGATGTTTGGAGTTGAATATTAATTGTTAAAAAAACATGTATAATGCATGCAAATGAAAAATGCTATGTTTTTTTCTTTTCCTTTATATTGTGTGTGTATAATAGATATGTTTAGAATGTAAGATGTTAATAAGGGGTTTAAAGTTGTTGTCCAGTAGGCAGTCATCAGCACATTTTGTTATCCAGACCCCATTTTTCATTCTTGTATCTGAGAAGGTGGTCCAAAAAGAATTGGGTGCAGTCATTTGGGATAACACTAGAAACTCCAATCAGGATAGACCATTAATCACCCCCCATTGACTTAACTTTTCTTGCTTAATTAACATTTTGCCTGTTAAATTACATATGGATTGACATTTAATGCTTTTGTCAGTTATTCCCTTGTGAGTCAAGTGGAATTTCTTGGCAAGATGAGCAGCATGCAGTAAGGCCTTCTTCAGATTCTCCTGTTGTGTTTTCAGAGACTGCCATAAGATTCAGAAAAGAAGATCTCTCCTTAACAAACTTGTAGTGTTCCATGCCAAACAGAAGGAGAATCCGAGTCATTTTAGATGGATGTGGCTGATTTGTGGGCTCATGTTTCATCAACCAAATAGCTAATGAACAATACAAATCCAAGAGTGATAAACTTCTCCCAGTGCCATCATTTTATGCCTTCCCCACATCCCCATGTAGAGAACTTTCCATCTTGCACCCACATGGTGAATATAAGCTTCTCTGAGGTCACAGTAGCTTGGGGAAAAAGGGACAATTCCAACTTATGATACAGTCAATGGAGCTAACGTCAGACACAAACACTATAAATCTTGAATAATCTACCAGGTAAAATTTTAAGTGCAGATACTATATAATGCAGCAAACAGTTAAAAATGCGGTATAAGCTTGTTCAAAATAAGCAAGAGAAGGTATTCTAAGTAAAAAAAAAACAGGAAAAATACTTAAATCAGGAAAGTAGTCGCTTTTCTCAGTTCTCTGTAGCTAGGACCACTCTGCAGGACCACGAGGAGCTGTCTCTGAGTAGTATAGCCAGAAAAAACGCTCTGAGGCAGATTTTAAACAGGGAACTTCAAAAGAGCTAGAAATGGTCCAAAACAACCAATTACTACAGCTCTTGTGCTGAGGTCACTCCATCAGGGACAGATAGGCTGCTCAAGGCTCCCCACTCCCACTGGTGAGCAAAGAAACTTCCTTCTATCCAAGTAAGGTAATGGACAACACAGGAACTACACCACAGCCCAGAATACAGCAGAGCCTGTAAACTGGTCTAAACTAGTAGAGGAGAGGCGGGAAAACAAGGATTATTTTTTTGTTTTTTTTGTTTGTCAGATAGAAAGTACACAGAAATACAGAAGGCAGTAATAAATCAATTACACAGGCTAGCGCACTTTAGTGGGCAGCCTCAACAGTTAAATTAAACAAACAACAGATTTTCGACCAATTTTCTACCAGGTAAAATTTTAAGTGCAGATACTATATAATGCAGCAAACGGTTAAAAAAGCAGTATATGCTTGTTCAAAATAAGTAAGAGAAGGTATTCCAAGTAAAAAAACAGGAAAAATACTTAAATCAGGAAAGTAGTCGCTTTTCTCAGTTCTCTGTAGCTAGGACCGCTCTGCAGGACCACGTGGAGCTGTCTCTGAGTAGTGTCATTCTAGGGGGATCCAATGTCTGTCTGCTTGGGATGACATGCTGGACAAGCCACGCTGCTTCGCAAGGGACGGCTTGCACCTGTCACCACTGGGATTCCGGATATTGGCTAAGGTTCTTGCCACCCCCATAGTGCCTTTTTTAGGCAAGGCTCAAAAGACGAACCCACCTCCTTAGAAAACAAAAATGGAAAAAAATGAAGGGTAATGCTGCCCAACACCAGAAGTCTAAATCTCAAGATGCAGGCTCTCGAAGCACTCCTCAGTATGGAGAACATCGATGTCTGCGCAGTAACTGAGACCTGGTTCAAGGCTCCTGAGAGCACCCCAGCGCTACCAGGCTTTACCTCGTATCATGCTTTTTGGCCCCAAAACCTGGGCCGAACCACAAAGGGAGGGGGAGTGTCCATATTCATCAAGGATACCCACACCTCCAGGTTAGTGGCAACTCATGAAGCATCGGAGACCATCCAGGTGCAGCTAACCATAGGCAAAACTGCTATACAACTGGTTGCATGTTACAGACCACCCTCCCAGTCTCAAAAACCCCACTCAGCCTTCCTGAAGACATTGAAAGACATGAATGTCTCACCAAATACCATCATATTGGGAGACTTCAACTACCATAACATAGACTGGGTGCACTATTCTAGCCCTAACACCCTAGCCCAAAGGTTCCTGGAATTCATAAACTCAAATGCAATGGAACAGCTAGTCACCTCTCCCACAAGGGGGGATAATATACTAGACCTGATCATCACAAACATGGGGACAAAATGCTCCACACCGGAAGTATTCCCCTCACTGGTGAGATCTGACCACAAACTAATCACCCTGGATATACATTTACCACCTCCACCCCCAGCACAAAAGACTACAGTGAGAAACTTCTCAAAAGCCGACTTTACACTTCTTAAGACTGAGATGGTATCATTTAAGCCCACAGGGCCAATGGAAACCACATCCCACAATGCTGAATCCTACACAAATGCTTTCTACGGACATCTCCAAGAATGCATGGATCGTGCAATTCCCAAATAAAACCAAGACCCTCTCCACCAAAGGAAAGCGTCCTGTCTGGTGGACCCCAGCCATAAACAAATTGTATAACAAAAGAAGGAAGCTACTGCAAGACAGAGCAAAATCCCATAAAGGGAAGCATCTCTGATCAGCACTAGTAGAAAGCTACGTTCTCTCATAAAAACATCCAAGGCCAACTTTGAGAGAAAAATCGCCAAGGACACTAAAGATAACCACAAGGTATTCTTCAGTTATGTTAGAAACCTGGGCGGAAACCCTCAGATATGCTCAGAGTTAGTACACAACGACAAATAATTTACCAAACCCACAGATATTGCCAACATTCTGGCAGACAGGTTCAGTGCAAATTTCTCCCCTTCCTCACCTGGAAAAGAAGAAATACTTATCCCAGCTGAATGTAACCTCCCTGTCATCTCTGATGTCCAGGTGAGAACCGCCCTCAGCAAAGCAAAAAACACAGCATCAATGGGACCTGATGGTATCCCCGGCTGTGTAATACGTGAACTCCAAGAGGAGCTAAACCCGCATATAAAAATGCTATTTAACCTTAGCCTTACTACAGGTTATGTACCTGAACACTGGCATACAGCAACAGTGTTCCCACTCCACAAGGGAGGCTCCACTACTGACCCTGGGAACTACCGCCCCATAAGCTTAACCAGCCTGGTCTGCAAAGCTATGGAAAGAATTATTATGGAACTCATAAACAACGACATTGGGGACCTACAGACACTCGATCCCACCCTTTGTAAAGGGCAGATCCTGCCTTTTGAACCTGGTTGACTTTTTCGAAACAGTCACTAGAACCATTGATGAGGGCAAGGCAGTCCATACAGCCTACCTGGACTTGGCTAAAGCCTTCGACACAATACCCCACTCAGGCATCATAGACAAGCTAAACAGCTTAAATGTAGATCCATATGTCACAAGATGCTTGCAAACTGGCTAAAGAACAGAACCCATAAAGTCAAAATTGCAGGAGCCATGTCAGACTCAAAGCCAGACACAAGTGGTGTCCCACAGGGCTCTGTCTTGGGACCCCTCTTGTTCGGCATTTACTTCTCAGATGTGAAAGCAAACATGGGAGGGTTGTGGCTGACAAAGTTCGCAGATGACTGCAGACTAGGCGCCATAGTAGATACACCAGCTGACACATACATCCTACAGAAAGGCCTCACCGAAACGGACAACTGGTGCCGGAATCATGGCCAGAATGCCAAGAAATGTGTAGTCATCCCCTTTGGGAAAAACAAAGTACCCACAAATTATCACATAGACAGTAACCCACTGAGTACGGAAAAAGTAATCCGAGACCTGGGGACCCAAGTTGATAGTGACCTCTCATTTGACACCCACGTTGCCAAAGTGGTTAGAAAGACTTTCTACCTTGCCCACCTTATCATGAAGGGGTTCACATCCAGATCAAAGGAGGTCATTGTACCCCTATACTCCTCCCTTATCTGGCCCATGATTGAGTACAATGCCCCATTTGGTATGTACCTCACCTGGCACTTACAACAGCTGGAGAGACCCCAGAAGTACCTCACCAAAGGATCAAGGGTCTCCAACATATGTCATATGCTACCAGGCTAAAGAAACTCAAGCTCTATTCAGTAGCATACCGCCTGCTCAGAGGTGATCTGTGCCTGACATACAAGGCCATGTCCAACCAGGAATTGATGGACATGCTCCACCTCAAAAAATCCAAATCCATTAGAACCACGAGAGCCAAAGATTTAAACCTCAGTACAGATATGAATAGAACATGCTGGAGGGACAGATTCATAACTCAGAGGCTTCCCATACTCTGGAACAGAATCCCAGTTCATGTTAGGCAGAGCCCCTCACTGACTCTCTTCAAGAGAAATCTTGATGAGTGGATGGGAGATTGTAGGTTTACCCCGGGGGTCACCCCTGTGTCGCTACTTGACAGAGGCACAGTAAACTAATTTTAATAAGTAAGGGGGTCTTCAATGTGTCACTACTAGACAAAGGCACAGTATTCTAAATTTATTCTGTACACCCTAGTACCACTACATAGGGTGGTGAAAGCCGCATCTCTAGGGCTAGGCTTACAAATGCCCCAGGGCAGATAGCCTAGTACTAAACTATGAAACTATTATTGTTTGTAATTTTACTTTAACTACTGGTCAGGCTGATATGTTTATAAGTGCGCTTGGGTCTGATGTGCTTACCCACTCCCAAAAAATAATTACTACCATTACTGTCTGTCAGCATTGGTCAGGGATGTGTCCACATGCTGACATTTTGTTTAATGTAATTGGTTAGGATTTAGTTTGTTTCCCTTCTTTTTGTGTGAGAAACCAATAGATATGCTTTGTAGTGTCAAGAAATCAGACTTGCTAAGTTTGTCTGTGCCAACAGTTAAATGTGTATTTACATAAAGGGTATTCTCCGTTTTTGTCGGTCACATTCTCACATTTGTCTTTGCCTATTGTTAAGTTTGCAGAAAATGTTTCTGCTGTCCTATTCACTATGTCTCATAGCTGGGTGATAACCTGTTTATTCATAGCAAGTTAGTTTTTTTTCCCTTACAGATTTCTAATGTAATAAGAGTGTCTTATTATTGTTTTTATCTTTTGAGTGAATGTTTGATAATAAAAGTGGTGTCAAGTACTTTGCTAAATCTAGTTTTCATGCGTAAGGTGACTTTGAAGGTTTAGTAGTATTCCTTTTTTCTCTACTTTCTCTTATTCATTTTGTGATTCCAGCAGTTTTTGTTGAATATACCTGTACTTTTGTTTCTTTTTACTCTTTGCTCATTATTGTGTAAGTTAATATTATAAAATTCATTGATAATATACTGCACAAATTAGGATAATCTCATATGCATTTATTGTAAGGATGTAATTTGCTGCATGACTGTTTCCACTAGCAAAGTATAGGAAGGGTGATTTATTTATGACTGGAGTTGATTGTACTTTCATTCTAAAGGTGGATAGTATAATCGTCTGCATTAATTGCAGGGACTGTAACCATGAGTGAAGTAGAAAGATTTTAAGTTTATATAATATAGCTGCACCTAGCTTGATTTCATATTTTTTGCTCCAAATTATTTTAATTAACATAATTGATTAATGATTTGGGCATAATTATTTGATAATGATTACCCATTTCATTGTTTGGGTTGTTGACTCCCCACGCCGTTAAGTAATACATTTACATTCACTGTTACATCTTGGAGTTCAGTTTGGAAATCTCTCATGGTATGTAAGAATATGGACGGGGCACAGCAGATTCTTATAATATTATATTTAGTACTAATGATATACGAGCAGTTTCTAGTTCTGAGTTTTTATTGACTTCAGTTTTTCCCCTTTTTGGTATTCATTTAAAAATGCAGATAGACTGTCATGTATTCCCTCATGTCTGCAACAGAGAAGAGAAATGCACTGAATTTGCAATGTACATTTTAGATTTTAAAACAAGTTCTCAATGATCCTGAATGCAGAGACATGCTTCTAAATCATCCTTTTTTTTTTTTTTTTTTTTTTTTGAGAATTGTGACATTTAGCAAAGCTAAGTTGGCCTCTGTTTTTTTAACTTGTGTATTTTTTCATTATTTTTGTTATGAGATTTGAGACACTCCTGAAAGACGTGAATGAAAGTGGCTTGTGAGGTGCAAAAGCACTTGACTGATTTGAATCTCAATGTAAGCTGACAGGCTGTAAATCTGGTTGTCTAGGAAGTCATTACGTTTGCCACAAATCGAATGCCAATGTTGAATAATCCTACTGTATTCTGTTGTATATCCGAACTGGAAGAAAATTTTTGGATTGTTCATCCCACTGGGAATAATAGTCATCCTCCAACCATCCAGGCAGACATTCACATGTGTACACATTCATACATGCCCCTACAAATACGTACATGGACAGCTCTGTGTGTTCAGTGAACTTAACTGCACTGAGTACTTCCATAGGAGTGAATGTGTGACCTTCATGTTTTTATGATGCTTACTTTTTCCTCCAACAGTGAAATTTTATTTGGCCATATGATTCTCCAAATAGCTTGACTGTGCAAATCAGAAGCCTCTAGAATTTCTAAGGAGAACATGTGGCTAATTAGCAATATGTGCTCCTCCTGAACCGCTGCATTATTATGCAGTGCTACCCATGACACCTCTCTCCATAGCAAGGCTCATGTGAATGGAAATCCCCAATGGTTGGGTAGTCTAAGGTCCACCACAATGGTTAAAACTGCCATGCTAAGGCTTACTTGTCATAAGCCTCTCTGAATCCCAGCCACAAGCTGTATTTTGTATTCACTACCTTTTAAGTGTAACAGTAGTTTGTCACTTTTCTTATTGAAGATTAAAATGGAATGCAGCAAGAGACTTCTCTAACCATTTTAGTTGCATTTTTTTTCATGTCCTTCTGGTTACAAAGACATGCATCTGGAGCCTTTCTCCCTGGGCCTCCGCTGAAAATTGGCTGTGCTCCAAATCAGACTTTCCCAGTAAACAAATGTTAAATAAATTAAAATAAAAATAAATTTACAGTTTCCTGAACTGGACTCAGAACTCATGGACTTGGTATGTTGTGCTATATAAACTTTCTTTTCTTGGTTTAAAAAAATATTACTGGTACCACTTGTGAGCCAGTACTTACTCAGATGTTAAATTTCTGGTAACATAGGAAACCGCACAGATTAATTTTTTTTTCAGCATGAACTGACAAACAATGAAATGGATCTGTTGTGAAGAAAAAAAAATGACTGGACATTTGGGCAATAAAGTGTGGTTTAAATAGGTGGCTTTATGCCTACTTACCTCAGTGAGGTTGATTATAGTCTGAACCAGGTAAAATATTACGGTATTGTGTCTTAGTTTATTATATGTCATTTCTGTTCCAGTTGGTGTAGTTACCTAGTTTTAACTGGCACTACTACCATCATTTATAACTGCAATTAGTGTGTGTATGCTACTGGATATTTGGTATGTTAAATGTGATCGTGACTAGATGTGGAAATTGGATAGTTATCCAGTTTATCTTTTGTATATATTCCAAGCATAGTTGTATTATAAATGAAAATAAATATTTAAAAACTGTTAACAGTATGGCAAGCGAAACTAAGCTAAGCTTCTCACCCCCACTCAATTAATAATGAAATCACGCAATGATTATAAGGCAATGTCCAGCAACAGTACAACAGAAAAGCCTGAGTCATTTAATGGCAGCTGGGGCTTTAAGATGGGCTATCCAAGTTGAGATCACTGATTAATTCAGAGGAAACCAAGGAGGAAAAGCACAGGATTTTATGACTTTGTCCCAATCTGGTGCCTTTTATTAGGCACTTTAGGGATGCTTTGTTTATTTTACTACCAGAAAAAAAAGGTAAAATTAATTGAATTAACGAGACTGCTGGGTAGGCCATATAAATTGCATGTGTTGTGTTAATAAATTAGCATTTGTTATTTTTAAAAGTATTCATTATAACATCACAGACACACACACACAACTTTTGATCTAGGAAAGAATTGGGCACCCAGCCAACTTGCAAGAGGAAATTTATAAATACAATGAATGAATAATAAGCCAGAAACTCTACTCAGGTTAAGCTTTTGCTGTTTTAGGTCTGTGTCTGCTACTTTGCTTTTTCCGGATCCTTTCCTGAATGTGCTGTTAAGTATCATGAAATTAATCTGCAGCATTTTTCCCTGATGCATATTCAAAGCAATGGCAGCAGATGTACAGTTATAATCTTCTGGTTGCAATCATCTCCAGCTACCACATGGTACATGTGATACATGCCTCTTAAAATGGCTTTGCTGTAATAGTGCAAGTAGGCTACCAGATAGGTTTAAGATAGATAACTTTGCCCTGGACATACAAGAAAATTGTTTTTGCAAGTGTACATATATTTTGGGGATCTAAAGGGGGATAATTTTCTACATTGCATTATGATAGAAAGATCAGTAAAATAAATGTGCATTTATTCACTGTTAAGTTCATCAAACTGGTGACAAATTAGAAAATTGTTTATTGATATCAGTTTGTCGTGCATTATATTTCTGTGTGTCATACAAATAGCTGGTGCATAGTGAGGGTCAGCAAGTGTTACAAGTTTAATTGAATGGTACAAAAAATTTTACCCTGGAATGTATCTGTGGTTTGGAGCTCAAGTCTTTGGGTGGCTGACTTCAGACTGCCCTCTGTACCTTCACCAACAGTCCTCATCTAGATCGTAGAGGAGTACTTCTTTCCGAATGCTGCATAAAATGTAACTAGAATAAAAATAAGGATTTGGTAGTGCAATGCATGATGAAAGTAGTGTAAATGGTAATATGCAGTCTTGACATTTAGACATCAGTCCCCCCCGACCTTACAAAGCCAACTGTCAGCTCATCTAGGTGACACCCCCCCCCCCCCATCCTACAGCTGCTCTACCTACCCTCCATAATCTCCCTTGAGTTGCTTTGGCATAGTTGGGGGGCCTTTGTGAACCATTAGGGCTTCCAAGGGCCACACATCATCTTTGCTGCCATGGGGGTGGGATGTAATGACCTACCCTTATTTCCCCCTCTCTCCTTCCCTTCCCCTGTGTTCCTCTATTATGTCTGAGGGCTTCTGCCCCTGTAGACACCACATCTTCCCATGTGGAATGCCTAGATGAATACCCTCCCCGCTGGGATGGGCATGCCCAATGCTTTCTACCAGGTCCTCGGGCACCTGAGCTGCTAATCAAACCCAGGTCACCTGGGCCATAGCTGGGGTTTTATCCCTGTATGGCACAGTGCTGGTTAGACATCAGTTTCTTAAAGGCAGTCCGCATGTAAAAGCAAAAATATTGTTGTAGAATGAGCAAAATTGTATAATCTGATTTGTGATGATATGCAATTTTAGATAGTAAACAAATGTAAAAGCTTCTTCAAGATAAGTGCATTTCATGTGCAGCTTTGCTAAACTCAAAGTCTTTATTATTATTTTATTCTGTTAGGTGTTTGCTGTAATGCCATGTTAATCTGTTAACCTGAAACGAATGGATGCTTGTTTTTCCCCACTGTTTGAATTGCTTTATGAATGTAGGTCATACAAATTGTGTTTGCTAGAGAATACAGATCTGAATAGTGCTACAGATTTCTAGATCATATAACATGCTGGTTTAGATATGCATTCTAAAAGCTTCCCAGAAGGAATTCCTAAAGCTAAAATGTAGTAGAATATGTTTATCAGTGTTCAAGGCAAGATTGTGGGATGTTGACATTGCCTGGCAAGGCTGGACATATTTTTTGTAGAATGCTTTAGACTAGTGAGATTTTGTAGTTTATCTGAAATTGGTATTTGAATTGTAATTTTCCAGCCAACCTACAGGCACTAGAACAGACCTTTTCCTTTTTTGTGACTTGGGTTTTTTATTTATTTTTAATTATTTTCATTTTATTTATTTATGTATGTATGTATTTTATTTACACTTGTCTGGAGTAAAGCATTGAGCAATGTTTAACCATTTGCAGTTTCAGCCCAGAAATATACAGTACCGAGAAATAAGTAAAGCCCACTCGTACAAAGTTAAACGACATACAAGTGACTGTGCATTGAGAACATTTGTAGTGTGAGTAGAGACCAAGTGAGATACAAGTTATGTACATTGCATTGCATAGTAACATGAAAAATAATAGGTACATATGTGACCGATCATCAAGTGAGGAAGGAGCTGAGGGAAGGGAAACAGCGACTGGTTCAGATTTGAGGGTAGTGTAGAATGAGGAGAAAAAAGCAGTAGGATTAGAGTGTTAGGACATGAAGTTGATCTTGGAGGGGAAATAGATAAGGTAAAATAGGAAGGGCAAGATAGAGAAAGAGAGGGTAGTTGTGGTTTGTGCTCATTTTGTATACATTGGCATTTTGCCTTCATGGTAGGATTTTCTTTGAGTTGAGAGTGGGAACAGGGGTATGATGTAGTATCTTTTAGAGAAGCTGGGAAGGAGGGGAAACTTTGGGAAGTGCAATGACGTGCATGATCCAATAGCATTGCTGGGAATTTGAGGTGAGAGAAGATCATAGCCATTGTAGTAGCATTGCAGTGTTTGCCTTTCAGAAGAATCCAAGGCTTGACTAAATGATACTTGTGCAGACAGTCAACCGTTGCAGGTACAAGTGCATACAGGAAACCGCTTGTGTAACTGCGTGCTTATTGTTCAGGTAGTGGAGTGCTAAACAAAAAGTGCATGATATATTATAAGCCCTGCCTGTCTCGCTCTCCACACTGTTGGGAGTGATCAGTGTCGCAGATTAATTATCCCATGGAAAGAGGAGACCTAAATGGTAATGGCGAATGCTTAGATATCATCCAGGAAGTCCAGAACTAGGATGGAAGGAATCATTTGAAGGACACAGACCCCAGAGTTACTGGTGAGTGGGTGACCAAAGAGAGTGCAGAAAAAAAATATTTCCATTTTAATTGGAGTTCTGCTTTTCTTTAAATTATATTTGAGGCATTCATTGAAGATATTGCATACGGTATTTTTTGAATTCCCCAATTCATTGACCATTTACTATGGAAACAGAATCTCTGTCAGTAATCTGATGATTTTACATGCACACAGTCAATTGTCGGCATAGTGGTACAGCAGGTAATACTGCTACTTTCCCAGTGCCTGATTCTCAGGCTCAGCTTCCAGGTGGGACATCTTTAGTGCAGTGTGTACATGTCATCCCTGTCTGCAAATGTTTCCCAGGGCACACCTCTCAACATCTGACCACTGAGTCATATGACTAGCGTTTAAAAGTTCATAGTAGTGCACCCGAAAGAAGAACTTTCTTTTTTCACGAAAGGTCTTCATACGGTCATTCTCAGGAACTCTGTATGGCCTTGGTTTATTTAGTTAATAAGATTAGTGCCCATAACAGGACTGTCTTTAGGAAGTCTTTTGGAAAGTGAAAAAGATTTTGCATGATTCTGTTCACCAGTTGCACATCTTACCTTACTGCAGTAGCTCACAATGCAGCCTCTGATCCCTTTGCATTTTAGAAGGATCATGTCCAAGAGGATCATGGTTCTCGACCTATCCCTATCTGTGAGCTGTTTGGGTTTAAGGCTGTCATTTGAAAATGTGAGCGTAGGCTAGATATAGGTTTCTCACTAGAAGCAAGAAGACAAGAACTCTTTAATCTTGCTCCTGTACATTTTGAGTTGAGAACAGTCTGAACATTTTCACAGGAGCTAGCAACTGTGTACATGTTTGTGATCTTTCTGTGTCAGGGCTGGACCGACAGTACATTTGTCAGTGGTTATCTGATGGCGATATTTATTTATTTTGTACAGACTCATTCAGGGGATCGGCACTGAATCAGATGAACACCTACAGCACAAGTTACAGTTTAAGTCCCCCTTTGAAGAGTTGCTTCCAAATTATGGAGGAGTTAGTTTTGCTTAAAGGGACTTCTGTTTTACTTTGTGTATGTCATGTTTTTTATAAATAAATTGAACATACTGACTTGGAAACTGTTAACCTTTTTATCACGGTTTCTTTTGCTTGAAGTAATTTCAGGCCCTTTGGAATGAGAAATGTTGTTTATGTTGATCTGTTACATTGTCATGCAGCTTTGTTTTTTTTTCTTTTTTTACCTTGGTGGTTAGGGTTATAGTGAACCAGTCAATGTATTATTTTTCTTAAATGTGCTACTTGAGAGAATCCATTGTAACTGATTACTGGATTTTTTAAATATATGATTGTGAGGAAATTTATCATAATCTGGAATAAGTGTGTGTTTTGCCCTCTGAGAGTGAGGGCAGATTTGCTTTCAGACAGTGCCTCTCTGAAGGGTTTCTTATCTTATCCTCTGTATGACCAAGAACTTCCCGGTGGTGTCCAAGTACAATCCTCTAGAATCATGGCTACTTCTTTGAGTGGGTTTAGCAAAATCTGACGTCTGTACTGCCCCAGTCTGTAGTGCATAGGCATGTCTTCACAAATCATTCCATTATGGGATTCCTTTTGGATAACGCATTAGTGCTTGGTGGTAATGTTGCAAGATTTCTTGTTTTAAGTCTATAAAGACTCCTGTATTTAAAAGAGGTTTGTATGTCTCCATTTTAAGTGCATCTTCCTTATTCATATGTGCCTGTCTTCCCTTGGCCTGAGGACTTTTTTTTTTTTTTTTTGTCCTTAGCCTTCCAGAGTGAGTAGTTACGTCTGATACAGACAGAAATAAATAAGGAGAAAGTAACTGGATAGGACCCTTTATATGCAAGTACATTTTTAAGATAATTGCTCATTGTTATATGGTATGTATGCAGGAGTTGTGGGATTAAAGCTTTTATTACCTGGATTTGCAAAAGTAAGAGTGTACCTTAAGATGTTCCACCCACACCACAGTTTTATTTTGCTTAATTTTGTATCAAATATGCAGACAAAAGTATCTTGGCATAGCCAGCCATAAGGTAGGAGTCAGCATTACAGTTCCCCAAAAAGTAAGTGAGCTGAATTTACTTTTGTTGTGATTCCAAGCAGTGTTACACAAATAATTTTTTTCTCCCTATTATCTGCTGTCATCTCATTTAGGACAGTCACCAAAACAGCTTAGTTGGTTAAGTGAATGATTGATCTGATGTTATTAATCTCCATTCATTTCTTACTGATGGGATGAGTCTGCCTTATAACAAGCTCATGCCAGCCAAAAATACTCTCGAGCTAAGCTTTACCCATGGTGCCCCTCTCCCTGTTAACTCAGATCTCGTTTGCCACGTAGCCTTCAAGACATGTCAAGCCAGCTCTCAGCTAAATACTATATGAATTATTACTTTTAAAAACTCTTTTTTTCCACAGAATTTCATTAATTCTCTTATAAGATCTTCTCTTGTTAGTTGATAACCTGTTTACCCTTTTTCTGAGAAATTTTCTTCTTACCTCCTTACCAACTTGGTAATCATACTACCATCGTTGCAGACCTTCCCTCTAATTTCTTCCCCTTACCTCTGAGGTAATCTTCATACCATTGCTGGTATTTTTTTTTTCCTGCCTTTAAAAAAAAAAAAAAAAAAAAAAAAAAAAAAACGCTTCTATCCCTTTTACTTAGAGTTTATGCTGGTATTACATTTCTTTTATATTTTGTTGGTACTATTTAAACAGTTGACTCAAGTTGTTCTCTACCATGTCAGAGACAAAAGGGAGAACAGGTTTTAAGCAATGCGACCAATACGGTCGCAAAATACCTAATTCCGACACCCATGTCTTTTGTGTTTATTGTCTGAGTGTCCCATACCTATCTGTTCAACCTCCTTGTGACATATGTAAAGGGTTCAGCTCTCGTACCCTAAACGAGAGGAAAAACAAATTGATACTTAAGGGCCTATTAAAATCACCTTTCTCAGAGGCTATTTCTGGGTTGGAGGGCGCACCCCCTCCAAAGAAAGAACACAAAAAAGATCTCACTCTGTTCCTTCCTCACCTTCTGGTGATAAGAAGTCTGAACCTAAACCAAAAATACCGAAATTGACACCAACCACTATGGCTCCGGGGCGTCAACCACCCTCCATTGTGCTGTCTTTGGTATTGAAGCCGCATATTTCCACTTCAGTGCCGTCTTCAATAATTTTGATCCTGACACCAGCCACAGCACCAACAATTTCTGTGGCACCAAGTATGCCTTCATTTTCAGTTCCACCCTATTCAACACCAACAGTAGTTAATCCAGCACCGGTCACTTTCCCCTACCCCATACATGTTACTGGTCTTGAGACTACGGAGACTGCTCGGACCCGATACTCGCCCACAGTGGATCCTTTCTTTGGACAGCAGTATAGCCCTTTTTTGAAATGGCTCAATTTTCCATCGGGGATATCGACCCGGTCTACCAGGAGCCTCTCTGAATTGGATGTGATGCGTCTTGTGGATCAGCTGATGATGGCCAGAGGGATTTAAACACCTTCTAGAACTCCCCTCCCAACTGGAGTTTGGGATTCTTTCTCCATGGACTCCAACATATTCTCCTTCTTTAACTTCCTTGCAGGCATCGAAGCACTCGGCACAGACACCTGTTTGGTTCCTGCTCATTCGGTTCCACTGTTGGATCTCACCGTGGTTCTGAAACCGACCATTTGGTCTTTGCCTGGTTTGGAGCCAAGCCATCCTCAGGATCATGACTGGACTGCAGGCACCGTGACCCCTAGTACGGCACCATCTACTATGGTTCCAGGAGTCTTGACGGTACCGAGTCCTTTTAGGGCTCCTTCCTTGGGAGTGGGCCCGTTGGAGCAGGGTGTGACCCCGGTTCCGGGCTCCCATCCCTCTTCAGGTGGGGCAGCTTTCCAATCAATGGAGAGGGCTTTTGCCTCTGTAGGCAAACTGTCGGCATCGGAATACCAGATATGTCCTCCCTCTGAACCGCAGCTGACACAGGCCACCATATTGTGACATCGAGCACAAGAGCCTCAAGATACCTTACCGCAGGGTGCCCCTCTTAGGAGTTCATAGGTTCATACTAGGCTATCTGCCCTAGGGCATTTATAAGCCTAGCCAGAGTGTGTTTGGCTTTCGCCACCCATTTTAAATACATTTTGCTATGCCCTTTTTCGAGGTTAGTATACTGTGCCTCTGTCTAACAGTGACACAGAAGTGATACCCGGGGTAAACCTATGATCTCCCATCCACTCATCAAGATTCCTCTTGAAGAGAGTCAGTGAGGCACTCTGCCTAACCTGGACTGGGATTTTATTCCAGAGTGAAGGGCGCCTCTGGTTATGAATCTGTCCCTCCAGCATGTCCTATTTATTTCAGTGCTGTGGTTCAAGTCTCTCGAGCGCGTAGCTCGATAGGATTTGGATTTTCTGAGGTGCAGCATGTCCATTAATTCCAGGTTGGACATGGCTTTATACGTCAGGCACAGATTGCCTCCGAGCAGGCGGTATGCCACTGAGTAGGGCTGAAGTTTCTTTAACCGGGCAGCATATGGCATCTGTTTGAGCCCTTTGATTCCCTTGGTGAGGTACTTTTGGGGTCTTTCCAGTTGCTGTAGGTGTCTGGTAAGGTACATCCCAAAAGGGGCATTGTACTCAATTATGGGCCTGATGAGGGATGAGCAAAGAGGCACGATGACCTCCCCTGATCTAGATGTGAATCCCTTCATGATTAGATGGGCTATATAAAATGTTTTTCTAACCACTTTGGCCACGTGGTTTTCAAATGAGAGATTGCTATCAACTTGGGTCCCCAGGTCCCTAATTACTTCTTCCAGATTAATGAATTACCACCTATGTGGTAATTTGTGGGCACTTTGTTTTTGCCAAAGGGGATGACTATACACTTTTTGGCGTTTAGCTTGAGGCCATGGCTCTGGCACCAGTTGTCTGTTTCTATGAGGCCCTTTTGTAGGATGCTTGTGTCGGCTGGAGAGTCTATTATGGCGCCTAGTTTGCAGCCACAGTCCTTCCGTGTTGGCCTGTACCTCTGAGAAATATATACCGAACAAGAGAGGTCCCAGGACTGAGCCTTGTGGGACGCCACTTGTAACTGGTTTGGAGTCTGACATGGCTCCAGCAATTCTAACCATGTGGGTTCTGTCCTTGAGCCAGTTTGCAACCCATCTAGTGACATAGGGGTTTATAATTAAGCTGGTGAGCATATCTATAATGCCCGAGTGGGGTATTGTATCGAAGGCTTTTGTGAGGTCCAGGTAGGCTGTGTGGACCACCTTCCCCTCGCCAATGGCCTTGGTGACTGTTTCAAAGAAATTGACCAGGTTTAAGAGGCAGGATCTGCCCTTAACAAAGCCAAACTGGGTAGGATCTAGTGTCTGTAGGTCCCCAATATCTTTATTTATGAGGTCCATGATGATCCTTTCCATAGCTTTGCAGACCAAGCTAGTCAGGCTTATGGGGCGATAGTTTCCAGGATCCGCTGAGGCACCACCTTTGTGGAGAGGGACCACTGTTGCTGTACGCCACTCTTTGGGTACATATCCTGTAGTAAGGCTGAGATTGAACAGTAGTTTTATGTTTGGGTTTAGCTCTTCTTGGAGTTCATGTAGGACGCAGCCCGGGACACCGTCTGGTCCCATTGATGCTGTGTTTTTTTGCTTTGGAGAAGGGCGGCTCTTACCTGAGCATCTGAGATGTCAGGGGGGCAGCACTCTGCTGGGATAGATATTTGCCCTTTTGGTGGGGGAGAAGTTTGCGCTGAACCTGTCAGCTAGGATGTTGGCAATGTCTGTGGGTTCAGTGTATTTTTTGCCATTTTGGACTAATTCTGAGCAAATCTGGGAATTCCCACCCAGGTTCCTAACGTAACTAAAGAAAGCCTTGTGATTATCCTTAGTGTCCTGTGCAATTTTTCTCTCGAAGCTGGCCTTAGACGATTTTATGAGTGCCCGTAGTTTTTTTGCTAATACTGATCAGAGATGCCTTCCCTTTTTGGGATTTTTCTCTGTCATGTAGTAGCTTCCTCCTTCTATTGTATAGTTTGTTTATGGCTGGGGTCCACCAGACAGGACGCCTGCCTTTGGAGGATTGGGTCTTGGTTTTATTTGGGATTGCATGATCCATGCATTCCTGAAGGTGTTCATAGAATGCGTTTATAAAGGATTCTGCGGTCTGGGCCGTATTTTCCACAGGCCCGGGGGCTTTGAAGAATTCCACCTCGGTTTTGAGGAGTGTGAAATTTGCTTTAGTGAAGTTTTTCACTGTGGTTTTCTGGGCAGGGGGTGGGGTCGGGATGTGAATATTCAGTGAGATTAGTTTAAGGTCTGATCTTACCGGTGAGGGATTCACTTCTGGTCTGGAGCATAGAGCCCCCATGTTGGTGATGATCAGGTCCAGTATGTTTTCCCCTCTTGTGGGAGTGGTAACAAGTTGTTCCATAGCATTTGAGTTTATAAATTCTAGGAACCTTTGGGCTAGTGTGTTGGAGCTAGAGTAATGCTCCCAGTCTATGTTTGGGTAGTTGAAGTTGCCCAATATAATGGTGTTTGGAGAGACCTTCATATTTTCCAGTGTTCTCAGGAAGGCTGAGTGGGGTTCCTGGGTTTGGGAGGGTGGTCTGTAGCAGGCTATAAACTGGAAGGCAGTTTTACCCACTGATAGTTGCACATGGATAGTCTCTAATGCTTCGTGCTGTGCCACCAACCTGGAGGTGTGGGTATCTTTGACGAATATTGATATTCCCCCTCCTTTTGTGGTTCGGTCCAAGTTTTGGGGCCGAAAAGCATGGTATGAGGTATAACCTGGTAGTGCTGGGGTGCTCTCAGGAGCCTTGAACCAGGTTTCTGTTACTGCACCGATATCTGTGTTCTCCATGCTAAGGAGAGTTTTGAGTGCGTGCATCTTGAGGTTTAGACTTCTGGTGTTGAGTAGCATTACTCTTAGTTTCTTATCCCTTGTGATACCTATGGAGGTGGGTTTGTCTTTTGAGCCTTGCCTAAAAAAGGCACTATGGGGGTGGCAAGAGCCTTTGCCAGTATCCGAAAGCCCAGGGGTGACAGGTGCAAGGCGTCCCTAGCAAAGCATCGTGGCTTGTCGAGCATGTCATCCCAGGCTGACAGGCATTGGATCCCCCTTGAATGACACCAATACTTAAGCCAATTGTCGAAATTGATCATCTTGTCTTCATATTGTGGCATCATTCTTGGTGAGGGTAAGATGCTACTCAGGGTCAGGGTCATACCGGCCTGGGCTACATGTAGTCCAGGGAGGTACATCTCAAGTCATTCACACCAGCATGGACAATGACTAAGTCATATTTGTACTTGCCTTGGAGTGACTTGAGTGCTTGTGTTATGTGGCGGATCCTAGCGCCCGACAGGCAGCTCACCGTGACGACCTCCTTGTTCAGCCTCGTGAGCGGGACGTCAGTGTGCCTGACGATAGAGTCGCCTAATACAAGTGTATCAGGTGTGTTGTTTATGATGTTCTAGTAAAAAAAAAAAATTTGCCTCCTTTAACAGCTGCTGCATGTAAATAGAAAAAACAGAGCCTAAAATGTATCGGGATTCTGTCATCCAGGCAGTCATTTATAGTCTGGTATCAGGATTTATCACATGCAGCTGGACTTGTGCTATTACACCCAGTCTTTGAGGAAGCTTGTGAGAATTGCCCATGGTCATTTCTAAAAGGGAGAAACACCACTTTTGCCTGGGCCAGAAGGGAGCCACCACAATCATCTTTGGGGAGTCCTAAAGCTTAAGAATGACCCCGGACATTAGTGGAAAGAGTGGGAAAGCATACATGACCATTCCTGTCAAAAACAAAAACATCAGTCTTCTATGCTTTCATGCATGGAGTTCTTGAGCAGAATTTTGACAACTGATTGTTGCGAGAGGAGGCAAAAAGACCCATGAGGAGCTTCTCACAACTGTATCAATTCCTGAAAGTTCCCAGATTCCATTTCCATTTGTGAGGATCGGCATCAGTTCTGCTCAGCTCTTCTACCACACACATTTGTTAGGACAGTATGCAAGACGCCTTTAGACTGAGATTATGCAAAAAAAATATATCCCACAAAACCAAGGCTATCCTGCAAAGATGTAAGATCGTTTTTCCCCTTGCTTGATTAAGTACCACATTGCTGTGGTGGTGTCTGTAAACACTTGTAGAAGTCCCAAGGACCACAGATAGAGTTCAGAGCATTTATAAGTACCAACATCAAAATGCATAAACATAAGAGGTCTGTCCTTTCTGTTCCAAAGGCCCTGTACTTTTATGCCCACTGAC
Organism: Protopterus annectens; assembly: GCF_019279795.1. Classification (NCBI taxonomy): domain Eukaryota; kingdom Metazoa; phylum Chordata; order Ceratodontiformes; family Protopteridae; genus Protopterus; species Protopterus annectens. The sequence goes on from NC_056727.1 coordinate 952,449,262, forward strand.
CCCAAGCAAAATCTGAGGCACCTGTTGTGACCAACTGTGCTGGAGCAGAGGAGGAGAACGGGAGAAATGGATTTTAAGACCAAGTCTTCCTTTTCAAAACCTCAAAACTGAAACAAAAGCAAAAAGGATGTTCGGACCATCATACACATTTCAGATACCACTGGATTTTTCTCAAGTCTTGCAAGAGGTATCATTAGAATCAAATGCCATGAGACCCATAACCTTGCTTAGACTGTAGTCTGGTGGAAAAACTCAGGGAAAGATGTAGTTTTCCTGTGAACAAAAAGCTCTTTGAACTGAGGTGTACACGAGACACCCCAGGAAAATAATCCTGAGAGGAGGAGTCAGACTAAATTCTCTCAGAGTCCCTGTCTGTGCTGGAGATCCTTTACCCAGATTAGAGACACCTGGCACTTTGAAAATGAATCTGCATTGACGTCACCTAAATAAGGAAAAATGTGAACAGCTTGCAATCTGCCGTATGACATTACAGGAGCTAGACATTCTGTCAATACCCTTGGAGAATGGATAGACCAAAGGGTAATGTAGAGAACTGATAATGTGATCCAGACGCAGACCTTGAACTCCTGAAATCTGGATCTAAAGGAATGTAGTGATGACATACATCCTTTAATTCTAAGATATTTAAACACTCAAATAGTGAACATGGGGTAATAAGTTATGCTATGACATTTTGAGCTTGAGCACTAGGACAAACAGGTTAAAAAAAAAGGAAAGATCCAGAACCAGTCTACAAAAATCTTCTTTCTTTGGCACTAGAAACATCCTTGAATAAAACCATTCTCCTAACTTCTATCACACCATAGGCGAGTATATGCCGGATGACAGGAGGGAAAAGAAACGTCTGGTCTGGCAGGTGAAGGGAAACTGCTTGGAAAGGAGGAGGAAACTCCCACTGCCATCCATAACCTTGATGGATTATTCTCAAGACTACATCTGCCTGAAACTACCTGCTGTCAGAGAGAAATGAAGTCCGGACTTTCTGGAAAAATAAAGGAGGTTGCTAAGGTGGGATGGGGGGGGGGGTGGTACAATATTCAGATTTGTTAGTCTGACATTTGTTCTCGGAGGACTAGTAGGTATGTAGTAGGTTTATGAACATTAGGGCTGTAATAAGCTTAGTTGTGTAACACAAATGCCACCCACAAGTTTTATGTTTAAGACATTTATAGAAGGGGCAATTTTTGTTTATGACGTGCATTACTGACCATCTCTGTCAATAAGAGACACAGGCACCAAACCATGAGTGAATTTCTGACTTTCCACCCACTGGTCCAAGTTATGCTCAAGAAGAGTAAGGGAAGGACTTGGCTTCACACGGATGAGAAGCCTATTTCAAGAACGGTAATTCTCTGAGATACACATCTGTCTATCTCCATGTCCTATTAATGTCAAAAGAAAACTTTAGGTCTTTGGCTCTAGCAGTTCTGATGCAGTTTGTTTTGTGGATGTGCAATGGTTCATCAGATCAGGGTCCAAAGAGGCCTTGTATACTTGGCATAGGTCACCGCTCAATAGTCTGTATAGAGTATAGAGATAGGGGTTTGAGGTGATCCACACAGGACATTGTTTTTTCTCTCTGTTTTGTTTTTGTAAGGAATCTCTGCAGACGTTCCAGTTGCTGCATGTGCCTGGTCAGGTATATGCCAATTACTGCATGTGCCTGGTCAGGTATATACTAAAGGGAGCACTACACTTTGATTATTTTGATGAGGGCCAAGTATGGTGGCATGATGACTTCCATTGACTTAGGTGCCATGCCCTTACTTATAAGTTTAGTAACATAGGATTTTCTTACTACATTGGACACTGTGTAGGTCGAAAACTAGATGACTATGTATGTGGTTTTCTAGATCCCAATTAGTGAATCAAGATGTTTTATTGATTATGCAGTTTCCTGGGGGCAGCCAACTTCCCAAAAAACACTACTCATCAGAAGTCCTCCCTGAAGAGGTACCATGTAAGAAGTCATGCAAGAGGAAGCATGTGGACTCCCATGGGGAGTCCCTTACCGAAGATACGGACTACGATGAAGGGGAGGGGTCCTCATGGTTGCCCCCTGAGGATGTCTCCTTTGGAGATGTACTGGAAATCTTGAAACACTGGGGGAGACTGGAAGTCCACTAAACCTTCCTCCGAGGAATCAGTATTCTTGCAGGCTTTTTTTGCTCGACCCTCTACTTCCTGGGTTACCCCGCCTGCAGGCAAGTTAGTCCAACTCAACATGCAGTGTGCATGGAAGAGTCCTTATACCGTTGAACCAATCACATGGAGACCAGACAAAATTTTCTCCCCACCTGAGGAAACACCACACTGGTCCAAGGGCCTACCAGAAGACTCTGCTGGTGGTGGCAGCGCCGGCCACTAAGAAAGAGCTCACTGAGGAGAGTTAGACTGCCATCCCCCAAACAGAGAGTCTCTGGCGGTGGACAGGTTAGGGAAGTGAGTGTTTGCCTCATCGACCTTTGCCATTTGGTCTTTGAACTATTTGGCACATTTTACTAGAGTTCAGAGAGACCTAGTAACGGAACTCTCTGAAACCTTAGTAGGAGCAGTTTCTGACAAGGTACATGACAAAGTTGCCTTGCAGCTTGCGACTCTGGAATCTATAGCCAACTCGTTCATGCAGTTAATTTGTCATGCTACCGAAGGGGTGGCCAGAGCTGCTGGTTCAGGCGTTGTCATGAGGCATCATGCCTGGATGCGCCTTTGTGACTTTGTGGACCCTTGTAAGTCCTCCTTTCTTAACGCTCCAGTGGAAGCTTATTTTCTTTTTGGCCCAAAAGTGAAAGGCACGTTAGCCAGTTGTGAAAAGGATGGCAAGACCCTATCTGCCGTGGGCATACGTTTTTCCACCCCCAAATGATCTTACTCTAGGAATCAGAAGAGTGGAAAGATGTGGCACAAGAAATCCCAGGGTTGTTTCCGTGACGCACGTGGCAAATCTACTCCCGGAGGCAGAGGGGGTAACTCTCCTGGAAAGACACCCTTACAGAGGCAGAGGGGGCCTGTGTAACTAGGGATCCAGGGATTCCTTCTATGGACAGCCCTACCAGTGCTCCTGAATAGCGGCCCAAATGCTTTCCTCTAGAAGCAGTCGGGGAACATTTCTCTCTGCACTACCCTGCCTGGCAAACAATAACCACAGATTCTGGGGGCAGAAGATCATAGCTAGAGGTTATCACATACCATTGAATATTTACCGAGTCATCAAGACAAATTCCCGATGTTCCACTCAGTCAAGGGGAAGCAGCAGCTCAAGAGATGAGAAAGCTGTCTCAAAAAAAGAGTCATGCAAGCAGTCCCACTGAACCAAATAGGATCCTGATTCTACTCAAGGAACTTTTTAGTGCCAAAAAGACGGGACTGAAGACGAATTTTGGATCTCAGCATTCTGAACAAATTTGTTAACCAAACAGAATTCCGGATGGTCACGGTTCAGTCTATCCTCCACTTTCTGGAGAAGGACAATTGGATGTGCTCAGTAGTTCTTCAGGATGCGTATTACCACATAAAAATGGACAAATGTTCCAGAACATTCCTTCACTTCCAGCTGGGAGCCAATCATTACCAATTCTGGGTGCTGCCCTTTGGACTCTCTACAGCCCCCAGAGTGTTCACCAAATGCATGGCAGTGGTAATAGCTCACTTGAAACTGCAAAGATTCCGGGTGTTTCCGTACTTAGATGATTAGCTCCTTACCACCTTCACCAAGCATCTACTGGTGACAGCTCTAAACTACACAATAACACTGGCAGAATACCTAGGAATCTCTATAAACAGGGAGAAATGCAAGCCGACTCCTTCTCAAACCTTGGAATTTATAGGAGCAGCTTTCAATACCCAATCTTGCATAGTCTCCCTCCCAGATAACAAACTGGAAAGACTAAGGTCCCAACTCTGGGTGATACTCTCTCAAGACCAAGTTTCAGCTCGGGCTGTCCTCCAACTTCTAGGATCAATGGCAGCATCAATTACAATAGTTCCCCTTGCGAGACTACACATGAGACTTCTTCAATGGCTCCTACTGATGCAGTGGTATCCCTCGCATCCTATGTCCTTTCAGATCCGCATAACAAAATGATGCAAACAAGATTTAACTTGGTGGGTGAAGCCAGAGAAAGACCTATGGAGTCGCCCTTTCTCCCCATCTCAACCCAGGGCCATAGTGACCACAGATGCTTCCATAGTAGGGTGGGGCTAGGGGCATTTTCAGGGAAAGACTGTCCAAGACACATAGTCAGATATAGAGGCCTATCTGCATATCGGTGTTCTAGAACTGAGGGCAGTATTTCTAGCGTTGCAAGCATTCCAGTCTGTCCTCCCATCAGGGGCAATTGCTATCCAGTCTGACAACATGTCAGTAGTCTGGTACATCAACAAACAAGGGGAAACCAAGTCTTATCCATTGTGTCGAGAGACTATGAGAATTTGGCAATGGGTGATAGTTTCCAACCACTTTCTGATTGCGACGCATATTCCTGGGAATTACAACATGATTGCAGACAAGCTGAGCAGATGTGTTCTACTGCCTCACGAGTAGTCCCTCAATCCAATCATTGTGGCGAAGATCTTCATCCGCTGGGCCCAGCCTTGCTGCGACCTGTTCGCCTCTCCAGCAAATCAAAAATGCAGCAGGTACTTTGCCCTAATTCCCCGTAGGGGTAGTCCTTGAGGGATGTTCTGATATACAATTGCCCCACGGGACTTCTGTACGATGTCCTTCAAGGATGCATCTGCAGTCCTAACAAATGGGTTCTCCTGCCTCAGGCAGCCCTTCGGTCGGCCGGATTCCAAAGTCTGGGTCTGGCCACGGCTGATGTCGCACTTCACCCGACGTCATCGCTGCTGGGGTATAAAGGCATCAGCCGACACCATTTTCCTCAGTCTTTCTTGCCGCGCGGTGCCCGAAGCAGAAGCTGTTCGCAAGTGCCGGTCGGTCAGATCCAGAGATTTCTACTACCGAAGACTTCTAAAAAAGCTAAGTACCCCGCTGGGGACTCTTTCTTGCCTCAGCCGATGTCAGAAAAAGTAAATAATTGTTTAACTTGTGGGAAACAAATACCTCATAAGGATTTCCACTCTTACTGCCTTCCTTGCTTAGGCCCAGACCACGACGTATCAGCTTGTTTAGCCTGTGCTTCCTTCAACCGACGGACGCTTAGACGTCGGTCGGAGTTTGCAGAAGAGTTTTTTGGTCCCGCTTTTGCGTATAAAATGCTGTCGGAGACTCCGACTACACAATTAGCTAAAAAACGCAAGGAAAAGGACCGACACTCGCGGCCCGCGGTTTCGGCTGAAACCACGGTTAGGCCTACCGCGAGTGTCTCTGTTTCGGCTGAAACAGAGTCCTTGGTTCTTCCTTCGGCTGAAAGCATGCCTCCGATAACTGAGGCCACACAGGGCATGCCTGAATCGGCTTCAGATATTACTGCTGCAGAAGCAGTCACCCAGGATTTGTCAGACACTATTCCTTTAGACATCTCCACTCCTGCAAGTGGGGCTGCTAGACCCCCTGCTTCTATGTCTATCAAGGCCTTTTCCAGGGCTAAAGCAGCCAAAATTTCCAAGGCCTTACCTACTAAAGCTCCCTCTCACAGGCCTACTTCTAGTTCCCAGATACTCAGCCTTGCTGAGGACCTAATTTCTTTGATCAGGGGGTCCCAACCTCACCCAGACAGGGCCTCTCAACCCCCTGCAGATAAGAGGCCTAGGACTGAACCACCTGAACCTCTCTCTTCAGACTATTCCTCGGATGGCTCAGATTTATCTGACCATCAGGAAGGCCCATATTCACCTTATGAGGATTCTGATGCAGAAGACGTCATACCTTCTGCTTCTCCTCCTGAAGAATTTTCTTTTGGGGAAACCCTACACTCAATGAGGGAACACTTCCAATGGCAGGGCCAGGACTTTTCAGATTCAAGGAAAAGGCTAAGGACTTTTTTACATTTACCACAGCATAGGCCTTTAGCCATACCTCCTGTACTATCTGTTGTTGATGATGCATATAATGATGCCAGTACTGCCCCTGATTTTCTTCCTCCGGCCCCTGCAAAGCCTGACAGATATTACAGGGTCCCGGACTCTCACTACCACTTGTATAAGGCTCATGTTGCAGACCCAGAAACCATTTCTCAGGGCCCTAAAGGTGTTGCAGCTGCCTCTGCCAAAAACCCTCTTCCCTCTGAAAGGGAATCTAGAGCATTGGAGAGATGGGGTAAAAAAGTTTATACATCTGCTACTCTTTCTGCCAGGACCTTAAACTGTCAATTTCACATGATACAGTACCAGGAATTTTTATTAGACCAGCTAAATAAAAAACTGTCCTCTCCTGAACCTATAGACCGTAAGTCCCTTCAGGAATTGGTACATAACTCTCAGCATGTCAGTAATCATTTTTTAAAATGTGGCTTTGATGCACTGGAGGCTTCTTTTAGATCAGCTATGACTGAAGCAGTGATTCGAAGGCATGCCTGGTTAAAAGAGCAATCCTTACCAGACCATGTTAAGTCAAAACTCCTAGATGCTCCTATGGAGAAGCAAAGTTTGTTTGGCTCCCCAGCACAGGAGGTTCTAAAGAAAGTGGAAGAAAAAGCAAAATCTGTCCAAACAGTCAAGGATTTTTTACAGGTCCAACCTCCGAGGTTTAGCAGGAATTGGCCCTCGAAAAATTGGTCCTTTCCAGACACAGAAATAGACGTCCAAGAGGCAGAAACCAATCAAGAGGTGCCTACAGGGGTCGTCAGTGGCAACCTGCCAACCAGAGTACTGCTGCCACAGCTGCCACTACAACCACTTCCACAGGACAGACACAATGACTTGACTCTCATTCCGCCTACCAGGGAACAACTAGAAGCACCCTTGGGCGAAAAGCTAGCTTTATTCTCAGAAAACTGGCATTGCATTACAGGAGACAAATGGACTTTACAAACAATAGACAAGGGCTACAGGTTTCACTTCCACACACTACCAAAAAGGAGAGGAATGCCAAACCTTCCACCAAGCCAAAAAACAGAAGCTCTAAAACAAATCATCAGTTTACTAAAGATGAGAGCAATAGAAAAGGTACCACCTATGGAGCAAGGCCAAGGATTTTACTCCAGACTATTTCTTGTACCAAGAAAAGAAAATCAATGGAGGCCTATTCTCGACTTGTCCGCACTGAACACATACCTCATTGTTCCAAAATTCAAAATGCTGACCGTCCAGCAACTTCTTCCCATGCTGGGCAAGGAGTCTTGGCTGGTGACTCTAGATCTCAAGGAGGCATACCTGCACGTCCCTATACGACCAGATTGCAGAAGACACCTCAGATTTCTTGCAGGATCAGAGCATTATCAATTCTCAGCATTGCCCTTTGGCTTATCTACTGCACCCAGAGTATTCATGAAATGCCTGGCATCAGTAATTGCTCATTGCAGGCTTCAGGGAATTCAAATTTACCCATACCTGGACGACTGCCTAATACAAGCGGACAGCAAGACAAAATTAATAAAGGATTTGGCCAATGTCATGCACCTGTTGCAAGCCTTGGGATACACAGTCAACATTCAAAAGTCAAGGCTAGTACCATCCCAAAGGATAACATTTCTGGGTGCAGAACTGGATACAACTCGGATGGCTTTTCTCACAGAAGAAAAACAAAAGCAACTACCAGTCTATTTCATGGCACTAACAACACAAACTCAGCTTACGGCAAGGAAAATCCTGCAAGCCCTGGGTTACATGGCATCCTGCATAATATTGATTCCGCATGCCAGGCTGCATATGAGAAAGTTACAATGGTACCTAAGGAATGTATGGTCTCAACACAAGCACAGTCTAGAAGCCCAGATACCAATTATTCCATGCCTGAAGAAAGAATTCCTGTGGTGGGCTCAGGCCTGTCAGATAAACAGAGGATTGCCTTTCCACAAACCACATCCAAGCCAGACAATCACCACGGACGCCTCAGACCTAGGCTGGGGGGCACACATGGAAGACAAGTGTATACAAGGCCTATGGTCCCAAGACCAGTTGAATCTTCACATAAATCTAAAGGAGATGCTGGCAGTGAAACATGGAATTGAGGCATTCAGACCATTCCTCCAACAAGGACACCTGCTGATAAGGACGGACAACACCACAGTTATGTGGTACATCAACAAACAGGGAGGTACTCACTCATACCCTCTATGCCGGATGGCAATGGACCTGTGGCATTTGGCCCTGAATCTCAACATTCATCTGCAGGCCAGATTTGTACCAGGGAAAGAAAATTCACTAGCAGACACCTTAAGCAGAACTACCACGGATGCTCACGAATGGATGCTGCATCCAGATATCTTCAGAACCATAACAAAGAAATGGGGAATGCCAGAGATAGACCTGTTCGCCTCCCCACACAACCACCAATTGAAGAAATTCTGCTCAAGAGTACACCACCCACTTGCCTGGAGGGTGGACTCTCTATCCTTCAGCTGGAAAAACCTGACAGCATATGCATTTCCACCTCTTCCTTTGATGTACAAAGTCCTACTGAAGATCAGAGAGGAACAGCCAAAGGTAATTCTGATAGCTCCGGACTGGCCAAGACAACATTGGTACCCGCTTCTGAGAAGCATGTCTCGGGCACACTCATGGCCTCTACCTCTATGCCCTTTACTTCTAACACAGAACAACTACAAGACCCTGCATCCAAACTTGAAGACACTGCAGCTAACTGCTTGGAATATCCCATGAAACAAAATCAACCAGATTTATCTCAGAGGGTTAAGGACATTATCCTGGAGGCTCGCAGACCCTCCACAAGGAAAACATGTTCAGCCAAATGGAAAAGATTCCTCATTTGGAGTGCAGCAAAGGGAGAAAATGTCTCAATGGCAAACATAGCACACATCCTGGAATACTTAGCAGAGCTGTTCCACAATGGCCTGTCCTACTCCTCCATTAAGATTCATGCATCAGCAATTTCAGCAGAGTACAATATGGATCCTCCTGTCTTCTCTCACCCTCTACTCAGGCAGTTTTTGAGGGGAATCGAAAACGTAAAGCCTCCAAGGAAGCCACCTCTGCCTGCATGGGATCTCAACTTTGTGCTGGAAAAATTAACACTTCCCCCTTTTGAACCAGCAGCAACAGCAGACTTACAGTTCTTATCTTGGAAAACTGCATTCCTGCTAGCAATCACTTCAGCAAGAAGGGTATCTGAGTTACAGGCATTAATGGCAGTACAGCCTTTCCTTACCTTCCATCAGGATAGTGTCTCTGAGAACCAATCCTACTTTTATGCCAAAGGTGGTCTCCAGGGTATCCTTGAACCAAGCTATACATTTACCTACATTCTTCCCCAACCCACAGAACAGGGGGGAAAGACTACTACACACCTTGGATGTGCACAGACAACTACGCTACTATCTGGACAGAACAAGCCAGCAGAAAAACTGACCAGCTTCTGGTAGCATATGCAACAGGAGTGCAAGGAAAAGCAATTTCAAAACAGACAATCTCAAAATGGATAGGAAATTGCATTAGATTCTGCTACTCTTTTCATGGAAGGACAACTCCTGAAAATATCAGGCCTCATTCCACAAGAGCTACAGCCACCACTACAGCTTTCCTACGAGGAGTGGCTACCAAAGACATTTTAGAAGCTGCTACTTGGAGCTCTGTGCATACATTTGCCAAGCATTATAATCTTCCTTTATACTCCAGATCCCGAGCAGGTTTTGCAACTGCTGTTTTGCAAGGGATCTTAACTACACCATCATTATCTTAGTGCCTCCTCCCCCAGTTTGGCTATGGTATTCTACCCATTTGTTAGGACTGCAGATGCATCCTTGAAGGACATAGTACAGTTTTGTACCTACCATAAATGTAGATGTCCGATAGGTATGCATCTGCAGTCAGGATTACCCACCCTCCTTCCCCTCTGTGGTATTCCTAGGGTACTTACCCCACTTTTAGCTAGCTGGGGGAATCTATTATGGTGTATTTGTTTGTATATATGTATATATATTTTGCTCTCTATTGTTTGGAATTATCTGCATTTATCCAAATTTAGCCTTCCTAGAGGGCACCTGGCATCTGGGGCAAGAAACACTGAGGAAAATGGCGTCGGCTGATGCCTTTATACCCCAGCAGCGATGACGTCGGGTGAAGTGCAACATCAGCCGAGGCCAGACCCAGACTTTGGAATCCAGCCGACCGAAGGGCTGCCTGAGGCAGGACAACCCATTTGTTAGGACTGCAGATGCATACCTATCGGACATCTACATTTATGGTAGGTACAAAACTGTACTTTTCCCTTCCTCTTCCCCTGATTCCACAATTTATAAAGAAGGCCCTTCGGCTGAGAAGCAGAATAAATCTCATTGCACCCTGCTGGCCCCGACAAGTTAGGTTTCTTTTCCTTTGGCCTCACCTAGTATACCAACCATGGATTCTGGATCCATCTCCAGAATTGATCTCGCACCCGCAAGGGTTGACTCACCCAAGCATATCCAGTCTCAAACTGACAGTTTGGTTTCTCCACTTCCAGTAATAGCCAGGCAGAATAACCTAACCTCCCTGGTACGTAATATTCTTCTGGCTTCACATAAATCATCCACCAGGAAAATCTATCTTAGCAAGTGGAAGAAATTCCTTATTTGGTCCAGACAAAGAGAACTAGACCCTTGCTCAGCTCCTGTTAGTGTGGTTTTGGATTACTTGTCAGGTCTTCTTCATTCAGGAGCAGCAGCCTCCACTATTCAAGTACTTTTGGCTGCTATCTCAAACTTCCGTAATGGATTCCAAGACTCATCCTTAATTTCCCATTGTCTCTGTAGAACCTTCTTGAAAGAGGTCTCGCATATCAGACCACCATCCAAAGAACCGATCAAACCTTGGATCTTAACGTTAGTACTGCAATCCCTGACACAATCACCTTTCGAACCTGCTGCCACTTGCAATATAAAATTTTTATCTTGGAAATCACTATTTCTATTAGCCATCACCTCAGCTAGATGCATATTCGAGCTTCAGGCCTTGTGTATTAGACACCCCTACAGACAGAGTATCACTCAGGACTAACCTTTCCTTTCTGCCCAAAGTTATCTCAGAATTAACGATTAACCAGACAATTGACCTTACCAATCTTTTCCCCTAACTACTCAAAGGAGAATACTGCCTTCATTTGCTGGATGTACATAGACAGTTACGATTATATCTGGACAGAACTAAGTCAGTATGTAAATCAGACCAGCTGTTTGTATCCTATCCAGGTCCTAAATTGGGAAACTCTGTTTCTAAAATGACCTTAATTAAGTGGTTGAGAAACTGTATATCCTTTGTCTACCAGCATAATAAAATTCCTCTACCGGGCAAAGCACACTTTACTAAATCACTGATGACTTCTGTGACTTTTTGCTCCAAGGCCTCAATGGAAGCGATCTGTGCAGCTGCAACTTCGGCTACCCCTCATACCTTTATCACTCATTACAAATTGGATGTAGTCTCCAGGGGGGAAGCATCCTTTGGTTCAGTGGTACTCAGAAGCATCCTTCCATAAGGGTCTCCCAGGGCACAAGGTAGCTAGGGACTCTGTTTCATCAGTAAGGAATGAATGAAGATTAACAACATCAGATAAAGAAGTTCTGTTCTTGCCATAATGTTCCATCTGTGTTGTTCATCTTCATTTATGCATTATGTCCCACCTCCCTTACCCCTCCAAGGGTCTCCTTGAGATTTGGAGTTGGTCCAAATCCCGTATTAGGGGACCTGCTCAGAAAAAGCCACTGCTTTCTTTATCATGGGCAAACTTGATCTGAGGTAACAGGGAGAGGGGCACTATGGGTAAAGCTTAGCTTGAAAGTTTTTTGGCTGGCACAAGCTTTGTTATAAGGCTGACTTGGTTCCAAGGACGGAACCAACATCCCATCATTAATGAATGATTGAAGATGAGAACAACACAGATGGAACATTATGGTAAGAACATAACTTCTTTTTTTACCAGTTGCAGGTAATTGTAGTTTTTCTTTTGCATCTTTTGGATGAGTCTGTAACCAGAGGCCCCATCTGCCTAAATTGGTGGTAGCTAAGCTGGATGTAAAGTATCACATGGTACCCATTGAAAAGAAAGGGGAAGTTTCACAAATGCCATGGCCAAATTTCCCCTAGTAGTGTAGATTCCACCTCAGGTCTCCACTAAAAAGAAGCTGCTAGCCTAGTGAGTCTAACCTGGTCAACAAAGGATAAATATAATAAAATAAATTATTTAGCCCTGTCACCACTGTGCATGCTCAGCAGCAGTCCCATGGGATTGGCATGCAGTGGTCATTGGCAAGGGTGTGTCACCTATTTTGTGAGTGACAGTGCCTCAAGACATCCCTGCCGCCCTTGAAGCCAGCACTTCTGTGGGGTCTCCCATTTCCAAAGGACATTCATCCAAGGGAGCATGCATCCTGGGCATATATTCTCAAACCTTCCTTCTAAGCATAGGTAAGCTGGCTAAGCTGTGTTACTCCACTCCCACAGTGCCATCCCTAACGGATGCCAGTGCTGCTACTCACTCAGGTCACCTGAATGGCCATTGTTTTTCTTTGTAGTAAGAAGAAAACATGAAGAAGTGAATATGGTAGAAGATCCATAGCAAGTTCTGACATGTATAATTGTCTGAAGTTTGGAAGTTTAAAAGGGTATTGAATTAAATCTGCACATATTGCTTTGTTTACAGTATTATAGATTTCTAGTTTGTGACAGTGGTGCTTTGCATTGTTGTGTTGCATGTATAAAATGTTTTTCAGTGGTACAGGCATTTTGTTTAATGTTTCATGGTTTGCTGTTTTGATTGATGTTTTTCTTCAGTCTTGTGATACATACATGTATATAACGAACTGATAGAGATGCAGGATGCATATGTGTGTGTGTCTACATGCATTTTATATATATATATATATATATATATATATATATATATATATATATATATATATATATATATATATATATATATATACGGTTCGATTCTCAGCTAGAGTGTCCTCTGCGTGGAGACATGCGTGAATGGGCATATCTTCATTGAAGGTTGTGCGTCAGAGCTGGCAACTCTGCATGTAAAGATCTACTGCCAATCATTAGTGGGCCGGAGTTCCGCTGTGGCGACCCCTAACCGGGAAAAGCCGAAAGACACAATATATATATATATATATATATATATATATATATATATATATATATATATATATATATATATATGAATCTATATATCTATATATATATGAATCTATATATTTGATTATGAAATATCTAATATTAAACACTGAACCTCAAATGACTAAAAAAGAAATTATACTGATTTCACAAACTAAATACTAATATTAAATCATAAAACAGTGAATAATTCAATTCAGCTAAGAATGCCCTATATCATAAACCCCAACTGCAAAGTCATCTTGATAGTGGCACTGTTAGTGAAAGTGAATTTAGTAATGAAATGTGTATATCCGTGACCCTAGCACTACATTACGTTAATAAAAACTCTTTACCGAACAGTACCACTGTACAAGACCTAGAACATGCCCAGCAAACTTGAAAAGCAGTAAATCTATCCCCTTACCTAACCCATTAGCAAAAGCGCGTACACATTAACTATTGTAAAAATTTCAGTCATTCTTTCATTTTCTTGCAACCACCTGCTTACCATATAGTACAAAAATGAGGATTTTGTCATTTGTGCAGTCAGTCTTTTTTAACATCCACAGAAACTATTCAATGTCTAATATATATTTTGAAGGGTAAGCTAATCTGTTTGCACACCTGTTTGTGTGATAAGCAGGTAGTGCAAATCAGTGGGACATTATGCTGTTTAATTATTTTTATTTTGATGATCACAAAGGTCAGCCCTCCAGAATGTGAACCAATATATATTTTTAGTAGACCTTTTTTGTCTAAGCCTAGCTTATTCTGATTTAATTTAAAGCAAATTAAATAGAACACAAACTGAAAATTATTTAAAAAACAAGTTTGTCTTACCATTCCATTTCTTTGTTCATGTGTTTTGGGGAGAAGCATTCCTAGTTTTGAGGAACTACAGCCTCGAATTCTGGGATGTGGTGTGACTTGAACAGGTCTGTGCATACTTTTAAAAATCTGGGCTACACTATCTGCTAGAATGTTATGATGTTAGCATGGACATGAATTGGTTTGCCAGATCCTCCTATAGAAGACATAAAATTACATAATAAATTTAAATCCTTAATGGACTGGGCCAACAAGTTCACATTCCACTTTCCCTTTCTTCCTCACTTCTGCTTTGTTTTGTTTGCTTCATCATTGGCTGATTGAAGTTTCCACAGGGCTTCACTTTTTTTCAGTATAATCAGACTATTTTCCTTTAGTTTCTTCATTTCAGCTACATGCGGACGCTGTTTTTTTTTTTTGTTTTTGCATTGCTTCAAGTGGACAAGGAAGTGAGAAATCACCTGTGTCTGCATTCAGTGTCTTTGACAGACCATCGAATGGCCACATTGTCGAACCTATCATCTCATCGACCATGCAGACTGTCAAACCGTTCTGACTGAGATTGTGTTATGGTGGGAATCAGGAAGTCTGCCCTTTTCCCCCACTGTAGTGCAGTCTTGGAGTTGGTATATATAATTATTGGGGGTGTGGGGGTTTGATGGCTTGCTTGACGATGAGATGACATTCGACACTGTCGCCATTTGATGGTCTGACAAAGACCCCTGCATTTCTTAGGGTGACAGTAACCACTGGTGTTAAGTTTGTGTATTCAGTGGTAAGGAGCTCTCTAGATTTTCATAGAATTCTGCCATCTAGTGGTAGATATTGCGTTCTACTGATAGCTGCATTCATCTCCTGTAACATTAGGGCTTTTTCCTGCTTAGCTTGTCTTCATCTCAGTCAGGTTTTAAAGCTGCAGCTCTTATTACTTGAATCCTTGTGTAGGCTTACACTGGTCACATGCCTGCATTCTGTGGAAACTTGCAGTTTGAAGGAAGCTATCTTGCAAAGCCATCACTGCTGGACATTTTTTTTCATAACTTCATATGTTGCATCAGTGTTGAGACTATTCAGTAGCATATTGGGACTCACTAGGGTGGCACAGTAGTGCAGCGGATAACATTGTTGCCTCACAGCAAGAGGATGTCCTTCAAGGATGCATCTGCAGTCATCACATATGGGTTGTCCTGCCTCAGGCAGCCCTTCGGTCGGCCGGATTCCAAAGTCTGGGTCCGGCATCGGCTGATGTCGCCCCTTCCCCGACGTCAGAGCACCTGGGGTATAAAAGCGTCAGCCGACGCCATCTTCCCCAGTCTTTCTTGCCGCGTGGTACCCGAAGCAGAAGCAGTTCGCAAGTGCCGGTCGGCCAGCTCCTGTAATTCAGCTAAACCGAAGACTTCAAAAGCTAAGTACCCTGTTGGGGACTCTTTCTTGCCTCAGCCGATGTCAGATAAAATTAATAATTGCTTAACTTGTGGGAAACAAATACCTCATAAGGATTTCCACTCTTACTGCCTACCTTGCCTAGGCCCAGACCACGACGTTTCGGCCTGCTCAGCCTGTGCTTCCTTCAACCGACGCACTCTAAGACGTCGGTCGGAGTTTGCAGAGGAATTTTTTGGGGCTAGTTTTGCTTACAAAATGCCGTCGGAGACTCCGACTTCACATTTAATGAAGAAACGGAAGGACAAGGACCGACACGCGGTCCGTGGTTTCGGCTGAAACCGTGCAACCGACAACCTCGGCCCCGGAGGCGACTACTGTATCGGTTGTTGAATCTCCTTTGGAATCTGGTGTCCAGGAACCTTCCGACACCATTCCCTTAGACAAAACTACACCAGCACGTGGTGCAGCCAGGCCTCCTGCATCCATGTCTATTAAGGCATTCTCTAGGGCTAAAGCTGCTAAACACTCAAAATCTATGCCTCCCAGGGTTAGACCTCAGGGACCCACTACAGGTTCTCAGATCCTTAGTCTAGCAGAGGACCTTATTTCATTAATTAGGGGCTCTCAGCCTCATCCGGACAGGGGCTCTCAACCTCCTACAGAAAAAAGGCCCAGGGTTGAGCCCTCTGATCCTTTCTCCTCAGATGAGGCCTCTGATGGCTCTGGTCTCTCGGACTACCAGGAGGAGGCTTTTTCGGCCTACGAGGATTCAGATGCAGAGGAATCTATCCCTTCGGCCTCCCCTCCTGAAGAACTGTCTTTTGGGGAAACTCTGCACACTATGAGGGAGCATTTCCAATGGCAGGGCCAGGAATTCTCTGATTCCAGGAAGAGAGATTAAGGACCTTCTTGCATTTGCCTCAGCATAGACCTTTGGCTATTCCCCCTGTTTTGAATGTCATTGATGATGTGTACTCTGAATCTAGCACAACCCCTGACACACTCCCTCCGGCTCCTGCCAAACCCGATAGGTACTACAGGGTCCCGGAATCGCATCTTTTCCTTTACAAGGCCCACTCTGCTGATCCAGAAACTATTTCCCAGGGCCCTAAAGGGGTTGCAGTTGTCACTACAAAAAATCCACTCCCCTCTCAAAGGGAGTCCAGGGCTTTAGAGTGATGGGGTAAAAAAGTGTATACTTCTGCTACCCTTTCTATGAGGGCTTTAAACTGTCAATTTCATATGATACAGTACCAAGAATATTTGTTAGATGAATTGCATAAAAAGTTGTCTTCTCCTGAACCCCTAGATCGCAAATCACTTCAGGATCTGGTACATAACTCTCAACAGGTTAGCAACCATTTCTTGCAGTGTGGTTATGATGCATCGGAAGCTTCATGTAGGTCAGCTATGACAGGTGCAGTCATACATAGGCATGCTTGGCTGAAGGAACAATCTCTGCCAGACCATGTTAAAGCAAAGCTTCTGGATGCTCCACTGGAAAAGCAAAAGTTATTTGGCTCCACTGCTCAGGAGGTCTTAAAGAAATTTGAAGGAAAGGGCAAAATCTGTACAAACAGTCAAAGATTTTATGCAAGTCCAACCTCCAAGATTCAGCAGAAACTGGCCTTCCAAGAACTGGTCCTTTCCAGACACAGACAGATTTCAGAGAGGCAAGAACAGGCGTGCCAGAGGTAGAGGGCAAGCTAGAGGCTCCTACAGAGGACGTCAATGGCAGCCTCCCAACCAGAGAGGTAGTGCAGGGCCTACAACTGCTGCACAAGGACAGACTCAATGACTTTGCTTTGACACCGCCAACCAGGGCTCAATTGGAAGCACCTTTGGGCGGAAAGCTTTCCTTATTTTCAGAAAATTGGCACATTATTACAAGGGGCAAATGGACACTACAAATAATAGAAAAGGATACAGGTTCCATTTCCACACATTACCGAAAAGAAAAGGCATGCCAGACCTGCCACCAAATCAAAGGGCAGAGGCTTTGAAACAAATCTCCAACTTAACAAAAATGAAAGCAATAGAAAAGGTTCCTCTCGCAGAACAAGGCCAAGGATTTTATTCCAGACTGTTCCTTGTTCCAAGAAAAGAAAAGCAATGGAGGCCTATTCTCGACTTGTCCGTACTAAATACTTATCTCATTGTGCCAAAATTCAAAATGCTGACTCTACAGCAACTCCTTCCCATGCTGAGCAAGGGGTCTTGGCTGGTAACTCTGGACCTCAAGGAGGCATACCTGCATGTCCCTATCAGACAAAGCTGCAGAAGACACCTCAGATTTCTTACAGGTTCAGAGCATTATCAATTCTCAGCATTGCCCTTTGGCTTATCTACTGCACCCAGAGTATTCACAAAATGCCTGGCATCAGTAATTGCACACTGCAGACTTCAGGGGATGCAAATATACCCGTATCTGGACGACTGCCTTATACAAGCGGACAGCCAACAAATTTTGGTAAAACACTTGAATTATGTCATCTATCTTCTTCAGGCCTTGGGATATACAGTCAACATTCACAAGTCAAGACTTGTACCATCCCAAAGAATAAGTTTTCTGGGTGCGGATCTAGACACAACCACCCAAATGGCTTTCCTCACAGAAGAAAAACAAAACCAACTACCGGATTACTTCAAAAACCTGTCAAGACAAACTCAGCTGACTGCAAGGAAAATCCTGCAGGCCTTGGGTTACATGGCTTCTTGCATTCTTCTGATTCCTCAAGCAAGGCTACATATGAGGAAACTCCAATGGTACCTAAGGAGTTTATGGACTCAGCACAGTCACAGCTTGGAAACTTTGATACCACTCATCCCATGCCTTCAAAGGGAATTTCTGTGGTGGGCTCAAGCAAGCCAGTCAAGGGTTTGCCCTTCAGCAAACCAATAGCCAGCCAAACCATTACAACGGACGCTTCAGACCACGGATGGGGAGCGCACATGGAAGGAAGATGCATTCAAGGACTATGGTCACAAAAAGAGCTACGCATGCACATAAACCAAAAGGAAATGTTGGCAGTGATGCATGCAATCGAGGCCTTGAAGTTATTTTTACATCAAGGCCACCTGCCAATAAGGACAGACAACACTACAGTTATGTGGTACATAAACAAGCAAGGAGGCACCCATTCCTACCCTCTTTGCAGACTGGCAATGAATCTATGGGAACTTTCCTTGACTCTCAATATACAGCTGCAATCCCAGTTTGTACCAGGAAAGGACAATATGCTGGTGGACAGCTTAAGCAGGAACATCATGGATGCACACGAATGGATGCTGCACCCAGACACCTTCCATCAGATAACACAATCATGGGGGAGACCAGACATAGACCACTTTGCCTCCCCACACTATCATCAGCTGGAGAAATTCTGCTCAAGGACATACCACCCACAAGCATGGAAAGTGGACGCCCTCTCTTTCAGCTGGAGAACTCTAACCGTGTATGCATTCTCACCTCTTCCACTAATGACCAAGGTCTTACTGAAGATAAGGGCAGAGCAGCCAACAGTGATTCTGATAGCTCCGGACTGGCCAAGGCAGCACTGGTACCCATTGCTAAAGAGCATGTCACGGACAAAACCATGGCTTCTGCCACAATGGCCGCTTCTACTGACACAGCACAATTACAAAACGCTGCATCCCAACCTGAAAACATTACAACTAGCTGCCTGGAAAATACCTTGACTCATCACCAGGATAAGCTATCCAAGAGAGTGAAGGATATCATCATGGAAGCTCGCAGGCCTTCCACAAGAAAGGCCTACTCAGCAAAATGGAAAAGATTTCACACCTGGAGCACCTCAAAGGGCCTAGATGCAACAGTTATGAACATGGCACATATCCTGGAATATTTGGCAGAAATGCTCCACAATGGCCTGTCTTACTCTTCCATTAAAATTCATGCTTCAGCAATTTCAGCAGAGTACAATACTGATCCACCTGTCTTCTCTCATCCGTTGCTAAGACAGTTTCTAAGAGGAATTAAAAACATCAATCCTCCAAGGAAACCACCACTGCCTACTTGGGACCTTAACTTCGTGTTGGAAAAACTGACACTGCCTCCCTTTGAACCAGCAGCATCTGCAGAACTACAGTTCCTCTCTTGGAAGACTGCCTTACTTCTGGCCATAACCTCAACAAGAAGAGTATCTGAGTTACAGGCCCTCATGGCAGTACAGCCATTTCTTATTTTTCATCAAGACAGAGTCTCATTGAGAACCAATCCTTCATTTATGCCAAAGGTGGTATCTAGGGTCTCATTAAACCAGGCTATTCACCTGCCTACTTTCTTTCCAAATCCAAAAAACAAAGGGGAAAAGCTTCTGCACACCCTGGACATACACAGACAGTTGCGCTACTACTTGGACAGAACTAAAAATTACAGAAAAACTGACCAGTTGTTTGTAGCATATGCTGCTGGTGCACAAGGAAAAGCAATTTCAAAACAGACAATTTCAAAATGGATAGGGAATTGCATTCGGTTCTGTTACTCCTTTCATGGAAAAACTGTGCCAGCTAACATTAGACCTCATTCGACCAGAGCCACAGCCACCTCCACAGCCTTCTTAAGAGGGGTGGCTACCAAGGACATTTTAGAAGCTGCTACATGGAGCTCCATGCATACATTTTCCAAGCATTACAACTTACCTTTATATTCCAGATCCAGAGCAGGCTTTGCTACGGCAGTCCTGCAGGGCATTTTAGCTACACCATCCTTTACATAGATCCTCCACCCCCAGATTGGCTATGGTATTCTACCCATATGTGATGACTGCAGATGCATCCTTGAAGGACATAGTACAGTTTTGTACCTACCATAAATGTAGATGTCCGATAGGTATGCATCTGCAGTCAGGTTTACCCTCCCTCCTTCCCCTCTGTGGTATTTCTTGGGTACATTCCCCTCTCATAGCTAGCTGGGGTTATCTATTATGGTGTATTTGTTTTATATATGTATGTATTTTTGTGCATGTTTGGAATTTATTGCATTTCTCCAAATTTAGCCTTCCTTAGAGGGCACCTGGCATCTGGGGCAAGAAAAACTGAGGAAGATGGCGTCGGCTGATGCTTTTATACCCCAGGCTCTGACGCCGGGAAGGCGGCATCAGCCGCCGACCCAGACTTTGGAATCCGGCCGACCGAAGGGCTGCCTGAGGCAGGACAACCCATATGTGATGACTGCAGATGCATACCTATCGGACATCTACATTTATGGTAGGTACAAAACTGTACTTTCTCTGGTTCAGTTGTCAGCAGAGGTGCCTTCTGTGCGGAGTTTGCATGTCCTCTCTGTGTTCGCGTGGGTTTCCTCCTGGTGCTTCAGTTTCCTCTCTCATTCTGAAGTCGTGCAGTAGGTGGCTTGGACACTCTAAATTGGCCATAGGTGTGAATGTGTGTGGTGTGGATGAACTAGTGCGGCAGGGTTAGCTGCCCAGCAGTGTAAACTTCTGCTCTGTATGATTGTCACTGTTGAAGTGACACCCCAACCCCATGTGCAAAAATGGGAAAAAGGGTTTGTGGATCGATGGATTGGGACTCACTCATTCACTGTTTGTTATGGGTAGACAGGATGGGCAGGAAGATGGTAGCAGGACCATTTGATGGATTTTTTTACCTTGTGTTAAATTTGAGAGAATAACATTCAACCACAGATATAGTGACTGTTGCTCAGAACGATAGAATTCTGTGTACTGGATTACGTGTTGTGTCATAGCATGTATATAGAGCACTGTGAACTGTGGGAGAAATCCCTCAGCTAATGCAAGCCTAGCAATTCCCAGAAGCTGATAGGAGTTTTCAGACCCCCACATCAACTCATTCCCAAGTAAAGGATGATGTCAAAAGGAGGATAACTGTGGAACTTAAAGGTATTATAGACCAGGAAGGGAGGACTTATCCAACACTGCACACACTACAGTTGTTCAAATTCCAACCATTTCCAGGAGTAATTGACACTAAGCAGATCCTACTGCATGTATTCAAGTTGTGATTGTACTTACTCATACTCTACAGTACAAGTGTGTTTATTATCTATGTGGGTGACTTCTTGCTGTATTTTTATTGAAAGAATTATTTATCACTGTACTTTCTAGTGGATTACTAGTAGAAATGTTAATTTGATAAATATTAAAGATCCAGCAAGTAGAGCCTTCAAGAGATTTTTTTTCCTTTGGGTGTCTGACCACAGCTGCATCAACATGGTGCACTGAGTAATACTCAGAATTTTGAGAACTGGAATAATATTGGAATGCTCTGTGACTATCCATGTGACTCCACCCCACTGTCCAGTACTACCTGTCTGGATGAGTCTGCCAGCGTGTTGGGAGTGGAATCAAGAATCTACAGAGAAAGAGACAAGGATATACTTACTCACCTGGTACTACCCTCCTGGTGAAGCTGCTAGAACATCAGATATGTGACTGGGACATATAGGAGGGGTGGGGGAGAGGTCATCCCCTGCAGGTAACACTAAGGGTGTTTTGTGTTTATCCCTACCTCCTGCTGATGTGCCTAATGAAGTCACTACATGGACATGCATTGACACCGGAGAATGCCATACTACCATCTACAGGGTTCTTATCATTCATTTGACAGCACTTTCATGAGTGCTGTATGATGAACAAATAGGAGCAAAACAATTTTCACTGACAGTGAAGTTTTCTTTTTTTTTTCTACACCATTGTGCAACTTCTGAGTATCTATATTTAAGTTCATGGATGTGGGGAGTGTCCCCCCACAGGGCCTCCCTGCAGAAAAGACTTAATCCCAAGGTTCGGTGAAAGTTGTTTCACTCCTCTTTTTTTCGATCATTCAGCACTCAACGGAAGTGCTGTTGATGTACGGACATGTATCCCATCAACGTGCTGACACCTACCTACCTGCCATAGGTTTGGTTATCATCAAGATCTCAGTTTCACCACCAGGACTTGGAATTCAGCCACCCCTTTAGCAGCTCCTCCAGTGCAGGACTGCTAATAGAGCCCCAGCTGCCTGGGTTATACTCAGGGCTACATACATCCCTGTGTGGAGGGTGCCAGATAACCAGTATCTTGAAGACTGTAGTTACGTACCTGTTTGACTGAAATTAAAATGGAAACCTCACAAGTGGAATGATAAGACAGAAAATTACTGGAAATTTGAAAGGCTACTGTACTTCTAGGCCCATAAAGAGATTGCTGCTGAACTGATGCACTCTTCAGGAGAATTATTCTGTTTCTAACATGACTAATGACTACAAAACATTTCTTCTGTCCACTGTAAATTAAATTATTTACTACTGCTGTCTCTTTTCCAGACCAACCTTTAATCTCATATTTCCCAGGAACTCTTACACTTTTAGCACCTAACTGACTACACTGCTACCTTTCACTTCTTTGCAGTATCTTTTCATGAAACCAAATCTCTCTTCCCAAAATTAAGCAGCTCTGGTTCTAAACTCCATCCTACTTTTCAGAAACTTGCATCTGGGAAAACTGCTAAATCACTCACTCATAGATACAATTTACCTTTGACAACCTGTAAGATCCCACCTGCTTTCAAACACTCTACTATTATACCACTAGCAAAAGTACAGTGGCCCTCGTATATCAAAGATTATAGACCCTATTTCCGTTCTTTGCCCTTTAACAAACATATTTGTAAAAACACTTCATAAACAACTCTTTAAACATATTAACAGCTGCATGCAGCCTGTTCTGTGGTGGTGCTGCAGTAGCGTTGTCGCTTTACAGTAAGACGCTGTGCGGTTCTCAGCTAGAGCGTCTTCTGCGTGGAGACGTGCGTGAATAGGCATACCTTCGTTGAAGGTTGTGCATCAAGGCTGGTAACTCGGCACGTAAAAGTCAACTACCAATCATCAGTGGACCGGAGTTCCGCTGTGGCGACCCCTAACCGGGGAAAGCCGAAAGAAACAACAACATGCAGCCTGTTCTGTGGCTGGCAGCATGGCTTCAGAAGCTCCTTTGTTACAATGACAACCTTATTTTCAACCACTGGTAATATTTACAACAACATAAGTGAAGGAGCTATTTCAGCAGGCATATTTGTTGACCTAACTTGGGTATTCAAAACTGGTAACAACGGCGTTCTACACAAACTTAAAAACTAAATTTCTTTGGCAGTGAAGTAATACTGTTCTCAAAGTATGTAAGTGATACAACTTTGCAAATGTTCTCTAATAATCTTCACAGATGTTTTATCCTTCAGTACTGATGTTCCCCAAGGCTCTGTCCTAGGACCTCTGCTGCTGTTACTATTTAGCAATAACACCTCTATAGAGCTACCAAAGTGTAACATCACTATGTATGCTGCTGATGTACTACTGCTTTCTGCCACATAGTTTTCTGGTCCTGTTCTTGGCTGGGGTCTGCTTTCACCAGATGCTACAGATTCCTTCCATATCACAAAGACATCCTGATAGGCAAGCCAGTGGTCCTCTAAGCTACCCACAGGTATTTTTGCAGTGTGTTCTGCAGCAAACTAATATGCCATTCAGGACTGGTTCTCTGCCTTATGCCTTTTTACTGCCAAGATTGGCTCTGGCCATGATGCAGCAGGCAATGTAAAATTCTGCTGTTACCTATAGAACTAATTTTCTGTTTGTGTGGCATGTGTGTGTGCTTGTTCACATCTGTTTGTTGTACTGTGAATACATGGTTAGGGAATTTTTTCTGCTTCTAAATGATCTGTAACTCTTTAGTCCGTGCCAAATTGTTTGCTGAGTGTTTTTGTTAAAGGCAAGCTAAGCTGTGTGAACACCCACCTCCTCTCTCTCCCCACCCCATTGTTGTATTATTTATACATTTGTTAACCAGAGGGCTGGGCCAATGATCTGATATCTTTTTAGACACAACCGAGTCCAAAGGTATATAGAAAGAAACTATGAACATACTTCATAGAGCATTGAAGAAACGGCAGTGCACTTAAGGAAAAACATAAGTACTTAAAATAAGTTTGTATACAATAAGGAACCATGTTACAGAAGAATAATGGTGTACAAAAGTACAAGTCCAGTGATGGCGAACCTACGACATGCGTGTCAAAGATGACACACCACAACATTTTGGGTGACACACCAGCGTTTTCCAACACCCGAGTTACCAAAGAAACTGAATGAATAAAAATACAAGAAATATGTGACCCTACACTTATCCATTAAAACTCGGCAACAAAAAAAGTCATTGATATTAATCAAATCAAAGGCAGTGTGTTCCATGTTTTTTTTTTCAGTTCAATTCAAAATTACTGTTAAAAGTAGGGTATTTTTTTGGTGGCACTATTTTAAGCCCAATTATCAGTGTGCATATAATTTTCTCTATTGTAAGTTACTGATTTTTCTTTTACTTTTATAATACATAGCAGCACACATGGTTGAATTGTATTTTTTTTTAATTACATGGATATGACATGCCAACCGAGTCAAGATGGGCATTTTCCAAATTTTTGACACGCCAAGCCCAAAAGGTTTGCTATCACAGTACTAGTCATTATATAAGATTAGGAAAGCTGAAATTTGCATTTTAGATTATCAGCTATGTAAAATGAAATCTGTATTTTTGTTGCTGTAAAATTTTGAAAAAATGAGATTTTGGGTAGCAGGAGGGTAAGGAATGATTGTGGTTGGCTGGCTTGTTGAAGCAGCAGCACAATATAAAATCAAAACAGTGTGCCTTCAGGGTATTTTTCAATAAGGCTATGGTTGTGGCTGTTGTAGGTCTGTATAAAACAGCTGGCGCAAACGTTAAAGTCACTGCCTCAGTGTATTTTAATGAGGACAGCCATTGCAGGGCAACTGCGCTGGCATATTTTTCTTAGTGAGCAGAGTTTCACTGGGTTTAAGGAGCTGTGCATAAGAGCAAAGGTTGTAGTACAAGTACCTTGTAGATAATGGTTAAGAGGAATTGACGGTTCAGAGTGGTAAGAGGTGGGTTTTATGTTGAGGAGTAGGGTATAGCCATGAGCTATGTTATCAAAATAGAAGATTTCATTTTCTGAAGAACTGTATCCTTTTTTTCACTTTTCTTTTACCTTAGATCGTTTTTGCTGTGGAATACGTACTTTCAGTAGGAAAGTAAGCAAGAAATTCTGCAGGACAGCTTGAACTGCCTAAGGAATTTGCTGGCTGTGTAGTGCATGCAGAAGTTAAATGTTAAGCTTGTAACAGATGGCACTCCCACATATGTGTACATGCTTATTTGTTCTAAGGGTGAGTCTAGGGGTTATGCTGTCATCAAAGGTACTTAGTTGAGTAACTCTTTAAGAAGTACTGAATAACATGGTTTTGGAAGTGTTAACCACAGAAATGATGGCGTAAGAATAAACCAGTTAAAAGTGTGATTAGGTTGTCTCCGGGAATGAGCAGGAAGGAGATCATCAGTATAGAGTATGGTGTTAATGTGTGGTTAAGGTCTGGGAAGGGAGTTGATAAATAGAGATAGGAGAACTGGATAAAGGACCTGAACCTTAGGGAACAACTGAGCAGGAATGTGACAGAGAAGAAAGGGTATCAACTTTTGCTTGAAAAGTCTTTCATGTAAGTAGTTAGTGAACCAGTTCAGGTAATTATTACTGAAATTAAGATGGAAAAGTTTACTGATGAGCAGAGGCAGATATTTTGTTTTAAGTCTGCAGACAGCACTAGTAGCAAAACATTATTAAAGTTAGCAAAGGTATAGTTAGAGGTGAGCAGAGCTGCAGCTGTGTTAAAGCTAAACAAAAAAACATGTTGCTTAAGGGAGCATATGTACTGGCCTTTCAGGATCTTAATAATTTGTTTATATTGCAAGTATGTCTGTATAATATCTACAGAGAGGAAAGAGTGAAATTGTTTAGGATTCAGTTTTAGGAATATTGGTGGTACTGATCCCTTTCTATGGTGTTTTTGCTAACTGAGATTGATAAATAGTAAGTAAGGACTCCAATATAGTTTGCAGATTTTTTTTTGAGGAGCATTGATCAAGTGGTAGGAATGTAGAGTAAGATTTGATGTGTATTTTAATTAGTAGGTCATACACAGCTATAGATGGAATTGTGCTAAATTCAGTAGGTAGCAAAGGTAAATCTAAGTTTTGAGTTGTGTTTAGTGTTGGATTTAATGTGTGATGTTTAGTATCTGGGCTCTGAAAGAAATCCTTGAGTTATTCAGCTGGTAGGCAGTGGTCATGTTTTTTAAGCTTATATATAGGTGTTGCGGCATTTATGACCAAACAATTTTCTTTGTTATTTTGGACCAGTACATTTATGGGGTTTCTCATGAGAAATGCAGGTTTAATCATGCATGGAGGTAGTTTAGCTTCATTAATATTGAACATAGTTTGCCTTCAGACAGCTAGATGGGTAGGGCCTTTGGTTACCTTTCATAGAGACCATGTTTTGTAGTAAGTTGCATTTTCATTTTGGTATTTTGGGTAGCTCAGATACATCCTGATCCCTATGAATGTGTGTTTAGTGAAAGGTTATTGTGCTTCTTGAACTGGATGTGGAAAAGAGTAGAAAATCTAGACAACAGTGTCAGGGTTAGTGCTTGATTAGTCTGGGGACCATTTTATGTTTTGGAGGGTGAAGATAAACAAGTTTACTTTCTGAACTGGGAAATGATGACAATGTGTATGTGGGGGGTTGTGTACTTTTACATCTCCAGTAGGAGATAACCGGGTAGTGATCAGATAAATGTCCAGTACCTCAAGGGCTTGGCATTTGTTGAAACATTATTAGTAGTAGGTTTAATAGGACACTTTTGAAAGGGGGAATTGTGCAGCCTCTCAGACAATGTGTGAAACTTTGAGGTTAGTACTATATTCTCATTTCTTACGTAGTGGTACTGTCCAGTCTTGGGTGAAGTAACCTGATAGAGTAACTTTGTTTTTATAGATCCTGGGGAAAAAGGGTTTCAATGAAAGTGGTGATAGAGGCTGGTGGGACTATAACCAGAGTCGATGTAAAAGTTGTCTGCATCAGTGATAGTAACTTTAGTGATAATCCAGTTAGGGGCTGTGGGAATTGGTGAGTGGTAGTGCCACATATGTAGAGTTTTGGACAAACTGCATTGAACTACCACCTCATTTTTAGGAAAAGCAGTTGGAGCTATGTGAGGTGCAGAAGCTGTTCAGAAGTGGAGAGAAGACCATGTCTTTTACCCATATTTTGCGATGCTAGTTTTATGAAGGATAATTCAAATGTTTAGAATTTCAGCTTCATTTAGGTATACAGGGAGTAGAGGTGGCTATGCAGAGAGATCTTTTGGGGGAATGTAGTTAAAAGCACAGTGATTGTTGGGCTTTGGGGTCCTAAGAGCACAGGGTTAGTCAGTGCCATCATTATTAGTAGATGTAAGAGGGTCAAATATACGTTGAGAAGTGTTTTAATTGACGGGGGTACCTCTTTCACTAGTACCGAGAATGATACAGGCATTTGGAAGAATTTGCTGAAAGTTTAAGTATAATTGGTGTGTAATTAGTGTGCTATTAAGGTGCTTTTCATAAACTATCTATGCAGAGTGCTGCAGTTCCTAGCTTCTTGTATATCTCTCAGCTTTGCTGTGCTGCAGTAGCCCAACTTGTTAGCTGTTTACCTGTATACAGATGAGTCACCAGGGTATTACCTAAAATTAAGGGAGCTGTTATGACTCTCAGGATTGGTTGAAACTGGTCAGCTTCCTATACCTATTTTCATCGTCTTGCCCAACATTCCTCTTGCACTGCCCTGTTATTGAGATGGTGGTTGTCACTGTTGTTTAAGCTGTTTACCAAGATGGTGTAGTACTGCATAGTGGGAATTGGTGAGCAGAATCACTCATTTCAAGCTGTACAAGAAGCACAGCAATGTTTCTTCCTTCTGCCTGAAAATATAATGCTTCTTCATAAAACTGATAGGGGACAGGAATGTTAGGGCTTCAGAGAATAGAGCAGGTTCAAAGAAGGAAGAGGGGAGACAGAAAAAAAGGGGAATTTATTTTGTCCATGTAAAGGATAACCACTTTTCCCACTGCATTTATATTTTTTCAGTGTTAAACAGCTGAGAGAGCACCAGTCATAAATATTGAACTGGTACAGGAAGATAACACTGTAGCCTAGTTTTTTTCCACTTCACTAATTTCTATGCTTTCTCCTCCATAGGGTTACTACTTTATCTTAGGAGGAAAGAAATGTTAACTACCCACTATCTTCACATGATCACACTTCTGTTTTAATGCAGTGCTTTTGCTGGCTTCCAAAGCTTCTCTGTCTCCACGTGAAGAGAATGTAACTCTACAAAATGTCTACTGATTTTCCAAGTATCATTTTCACTACTTGCTTATCTTGTTTTTCACATCTTTTGGCACACCTCAATGTGTGTTTGCACGGTGGGTTTCATTTACTGTACTGAACTTCTGCACATATCTGTTTCTTATTCCAGCTGTTCATACAATTGTGCTTGTTTGCTTAGACATTTTTTGTAACTTGTTTGTATATATGCAGTGTCTGTCTAGTGCCTAGAACTGCCCAACTTAGTAAACTACAACCAATTAGTACTAACACACTCAACCGTATTCCACCCAGAGAACTGTCCATCTGTCAGCAAACTAGTTTAACCTTATACTAGCAGTAGAACTTTGAGGTCTTCCAGCAAATTACTTCTGAAGGACAGCAAGTCTAACAACAGTTATGGGGTTTCCCTTCACTCAAACTTAGCTACCAAAATCTGGAATAACATACCTCAACACATTCTCAACACTAATAACACCCCTAAATTCAAACAACTACTTAGAGAATACCTAACAACTGGCTCTGCTCCTGCACAAAACCTGACTAAATCACCACAAAGTCCCATTCCCGTAACACTTTTACCTACCGTCCTTTCTTTCCTACTTATACCTTCCCTTGTGTATTTCTACCCAACTATCTTCCTTTCTTCTACCCTTAGCTTGCTCGCTCTTTTCCTAAAATTTACCAAAGTTAACTGCACTAATTCTATACTTGCCTTGCTACTTCCTTTCTAGTTAACCTATGTACTGCATGAATCTTTGTGACAAAAATGTATAATCCATATTCTGACACAGTTTATAATCTGTACTATGTTTGTGTTTGTAGCATTGTATTTTTTTTGTATTGGTGGAGCTTTTCTCCCTGGGCCTCCACTGAAAACAGGCCAAACTTGGGTCAGTCAGACACTATCGGTAAACAAATGTAAATAAATAAATAAAATAGTTACACCTAAAGGTTAACTTTACCACAGGGTTCCACTTCCTGTTTCTGACCATTTTTTTTGTATGGGAGACCCGTTTTCTTTCTTGTCTAGCTACTCTAGTGTTCCTGGTTTTTGTGTATATTGTGTACGGAATGGTATTCTGTTTGGCTGTTGACATGCATAGCTCTGTCAAAAGAATGACATCACAGCTACTTAAGAAAAAGACTGCTCAGAATTTGCCAGGCACTCTAAATGACAAAGTTGAGAGAAAGAGACACGCAACCTTTTTAAGGAAGGTCTGATAAATGAAGACCCTGTCTACATGAAGTGGTGTTAGCTCAGGTGGCTGTTGAAGATGCTTTGCCACTTTTATTAAATAATGGGGACAGTTATCCCAAGTGCCCTGGGTCTCCCATGTACAATAGCCACAGGCTCAGTGTTATTTACCTCTTCAACAAAATAAATTTCATTATTAACTACTCCTGCCTGTTGCACTTTTTGGCCCACATCACCTATCAGTCATCTGATGTCCTTCAAGGATGCATCTGCAGTCATAACAAATGGGTTGTCCTGTCGTCAGGCAGCCCTTCGGTCGGCCGGATTCCAAAGTCTGGGTCCGGCTTCGGCTGATGTTGCACTTCACCCGACGTCATCTCTGCTGGTCTTCGGGTATAAAGGCATCAGCCGACGCCATTTTCCTCAGTCTTTCTTGCCGTGGCCAAGCAGAAGCTGTTCGCAAGTGTCGGTCGGTCAGATCCAGAGATTACTACTACCGAATACTACTTCGAAGACTTCTAAAAAGCTAAGTACCCTGTTGGGGACTCTTTCTTGCCTCAGCCGATGTCAGAAAAAGTCAATAACTGTTTAACTTGTGGGAAACAAATACCTCATAAAGATTTCCACTCTTACTGCCTGCCTTGCTTAGGCCCAGACCATGACGTAGCAGCCTGTTCGGCCTGTGCTTCCTTCAACCGACGAATTCTTAGGCGTCGGTCGGAGTTTGCTGAACAGTTTTTCGGCTCAGATTTTGCGTACATTATGCCGTCGGATCCTCCGACTACCCAAATTGTTAAAAAACGCAAAGAAAAAGACCGACACTCGCGGTCCGCGGTTTCGGCCGAAACCACGGTTAAGCAAGCCGCGAGTGTCTCGGTTTCGGCCGAAACCGAAAGCCGGTCAATCTTCAGCCGAATCCATGACTACTACTGAGGCTCCTGCTACCTTAGTTGAATCGGCCTCAGAAGTTTTGCCTACTACTGTGGTTCCTAGTGATTTATCAGACACCATCCCTTTGGATGTCTCTACCCCAGCACGTGGTGCTGCTAGGCCTCCTGCAGCCATGTCTATTAAGGCCTTTGCCAGGGCCAAAGCAGCCAAAACTGTTAAATCAGTGCCTGTTAAGCCCCCTTCACACAGGCCCACTTCTAATTCACAAATGCTTACTCTGGCAGAGGATTTAATATCCTTAATTAGAGGATCCCAATCTCACCCAGACAGGGCCTCTCAGCCCCCAGTAAAGAGATCTAGCCCAGAGCCCCGCGAGCCAGTGTCCTCTGATGATTCTGCGGATGACTCAGACATTACAGACCAGCCAGAGGCTCCTTTTTCTACTTATGAAGATTCAGATGCTGAAGAATCCATTCCATCTGCCTCTCCACCAGAGGAATTTTCCTTTGGGGAAACCTTACATGCCATGAGAGAACAATTCCAATGGCAGGGACAAGATTTCTCAGATTCAAGAAAAAGGCTTAGGACATTTCTGCACTTACCACAACATAGGCCCTTAGCTATACCTCCAGTACTGCCTGTTGTGGATGATGCATTTAATGATGTTTGCACCGCTCCTGATACTTTACCTCCAGCCCCTGCCAAACCATATAGATTTTACAGGGTGCCAGACACTCATCACCACCTATACAAGGCCCCACTTGCAGATCCTGAGACTATATCCCAGGGGCCTAAGGCAGTAGCCTCGACCTCAGCAAAAAACCCTATTCCTTCTGAAAGGGAATCCAGGTCCTTAGAGAGATGGGGGAAAAAAGTTTACACCTCTGCTACTCTCTCAGCTAGAGCTTTAAACTGTCAGTTTCATATGATCCAATACCAAGAGTTTATGCTTGATCAGTTAACTAAGAAGCTGTCCTCTGATGACTCCTTAGATAAGAAATATGTTTTAGAAATGGTAAATAACATCCAACAGGTTAGTAACCATTCTTTAAAATGTGGCTGTGATGCACTGGAGGCTTCATTTATATCAGCCATGACTGGCACAGTGATAAGAAGGCATGCATGGTTGAAAGAACAGGTCTTGCCGGATCATGTTAAAGCAAAGCTGTTAGATGCTCCTATGGATAAGACCAGTCTATTTGGTACACCTGCTCAGCAAGTAATGAAGAAAATGGAAGAGAAGGCAAAATCTGTACAAACAGTTAAGGATTTCTTACAGGTTCAGCCCCCAAGGTTTAGCAGGAACTGGCCTGCCAAAAATTGGTCCTTTCCAGACTCCTCAAAATCTCAAAGAGGCAGGAATAGACGCTCTAGAGGCAGAAATCAATCCAGAGGAGGTGCCTACAGAGGACAACAGTGGCAAGGCAATAACCGAGGCACAGACACAACCACTGCCACTACAACAGGACAATCACAGTGACTTGGCTCTGACACCGCCTACCAGGGAGCAAATAGCTGCACCTTTAGGCTTAAAGTTAGCCATATTTTCAAAAAATTGACACTATATCACAAAAGACAAGTGGATTTTGCAAACCATAGACCAAGGCTTCAGGTTCCACTTCCACACCTTACCAGTAAAAAGAGGAATGCCAAACCTACCTCCAAATCAAAAAACAGAAGCTCTAAAGCAGATAGCGGAATTAACAAAGATGAGAGCTGTGGAAAGAGTACCTATAACAGAACAGGGCAAAGGATTCTACTCCAGACTCTTCCTAGTACCAAGGAAAGAGAAAAGTTGGAGACCTATTCTCGACCTGTCCGTCTTAAACACATACATCATTGTCCCAAAATTCAAAATGCTGACCCTACAGCAACTTCTTCCCATGCTGGGCAAGGAGTGTTGGCTGGTAACTCTAGATCTCAAGGAGGCATACCTGCACGTCCCCATACGACCAAATTGCAGAAGATACCTCAGATTTCTTGCAGGATCAGAGCATTATCAATTCTCGGCATTGCCCTTTGGCTTATCTACTGCGCCCAGAGTATTCACAAAATGCCTGGCATCAGTAATCGCTCATTGCAGGCTACAGGGAATCCAAATTTATCCATACCTGGACGACTGCCTGTTACAAGCGGACAACAAAAGCAAGCTGACAACAGATTTACAAAGAGTCATTTGCTTACTACAAGCCCTGGGATACACAGTCAATTTACAAAAGTCAAGACTGATACCATCCCAAACAAGAACATTCTTGGGTGCGGAATTGGACACAGTAAAACAAATGGCATTCCTAACGGCAGAAAAACAAAAACAACTCCTCTTTACTTCTTGGCATTAACAAAGCAGAACAAACTAACAGCAAGAAAAGTACTGCAGGCCTTGGGCTTCATGGCATCATGCATAATCTTGGTCCCACATGCCAGACTGCATATGAGAAAGCTACAGTGGTACCTAAAGAATTTATGGTCTCAACACAGGCACAGCTTAGAAACCGAAATCCCACTAATCCCATGCCTGAAACAGGAGTTCCTATGGTGGGCTCAAGCATGCCAGTCAAACCCAGGCTTACCCTTCCACAACTTTCAAGCAAGCCAAACCATCACAACAGACGCCTCAGACCTAGGCTGGGGGGCGCACATGTTGGACAAATGCATACAAGGATTGTGGACTCAAGACCAGCTGCACCTGCACATAAACCAAAAAGAAATGCTGGCAGTAAAACTAGCAATCCAGAAATTCAGACCATTCCTCAAAGAAGGCCATTTAATGATAAGGACAGACAACACCACAGTCATGTGGTACATCAACAAACAGGGAGGCACTCATTCATACCCACTATGCAGAATGACTCTGGACCTTTGGAATATGGCTCTGAGCTACAACATCCAGTTACAGGCAATATTTGTGCCGGGAAAAGAAAACACCCTAGCAGACATGTTAAGCAAAACCACCTCGGATGCTCACGAATGGATGCTACACCCGGACATCTTCAAGGCCATCACAAAGAAATGGGGAATGCCACAAATAGACCTATTCGCATCCCCACTCAATCACCAGCTGAAAAAATTCTGCACAAGGACATACCACCCACTTGCATGGAAGGTGGACTCTCTATCCTTCAGTTGGAAAGGCCTGACAGCATATGCATTTCCACCTCTTCCTTTGATGCACAAGGTACTACTGAAAATCAGAGAGGAACGTCCAAGGATAATCCTGATAGCTCTGAATTGGCCAAGACAACACTGGTATCCATTGCTGAGGAGCATGTCTCGGGGGAGAATGTGGTCAATACCCCTGATGCCTTTGATGTTAACTCAGAACAACTACAACATCATGCACCCAAACCTAAAAACCTTGCAACTGACTGCCTGGAACATCACATAGCAGCATCTAACCCAGACCTATCCCAAAGGGTTAAAGACATTATCCTTGAAGCACGCAGACCTTCAACAAGAAGGAACTATGCAGGAAAATGGAAAAGGTTTGTCATTTGGAGTGCTGAAAGAGGAAAAGATGTGTCTAACATAGATATTGCTAACATCCTGGAGTACTTGGCAGAGCTTCTACATACAGGCCTGTCCTATTCCTCCATCAAGATACATGCATCAGCTATTTCAGCAGAGTACAGCTTCGATCCACCTGTCTTTTCGCATCCTCTACTCAGGCAGTTCCTCAGAGGGATCAAGAATGTAAAACCTCCTAGGAAACCACCATTACCAGCATGGGACTTGAACTTTGTGCTAGAAAAATTAACACTCCCTCCATTTGAACCAGCAGCAACAGCAGATCTTCAACACCTATCATGGAAAACTGCTTTCCTACTGGCAATTACTTCAGCAAGGAGGGTTTTGGAACTACAGGCCTTAATGGCAGTACAACCCTTCCTAATCTTCCATCAAGATAGGGTGTCCATGAGAACTAATCCTACATTTATGCCTAAGGTGGTATCCAGAGTGTCTTTAAACCAGGCAATCCACCTACCTACCTTCTTTCCCAACCCACAGAACAGGGGGGAAAGACTGCTGCATTCCTTGGATGTACATAGACAGTTACGCTACTACCTGGACAGAACCAAAGGTAACAGAAAAACTGACCAGCTTTTAGTAGCCTATGCAACAGGAAGGGAAGGAAAAGCAATTTCCAAACAGACAATCTCTAAATGGATAGAAAATTGCATAAGATTCTGTTACTCCTACCATGGAAAATCAATTCCACAGAACATAAGACCTCATTCTACAAGGGCAACAGTCACTACCACAGCTTTCTTACGAGGAGTGGCAACCAAGGACATTATTGAGGCGGCTACTTGGACCTCCGTGCATACATTTGCCAAGCATTATAATCTACCTCTATACTCTAGATCCCGAGCAGGGTTTGCCACTGCTGTACTGCAAGGGATCCTAACTACACCATAATTTTTCTTCCTCCACCCCTAGTTTGGCTATGGTATTCTACCCATTTGTTATGACTGCAGATGCATCCTTGAAGGACATAGTACAGTTTTGTACCTACCATAAATGTAGATGTCCGAACAGGATAGCATCTGCAGTCAGGATTACCCACCCTCCTTCCCTCTGTGGTACTCCTAGGTATTTACCCTCCTAATAGCTAGCTGGGGGGAGTCTCTTATGGTGTATTTGTTTGTATATATGTACATACATGCTTATTTTTTGTGTTTGCCTTCTACTTTTTTGGAAACATTGGCATTTATCCAAAATTTAGCTTTCCAAGAGGGCAACTGGCATCTGGGGCAAGAAACACTGAGGAAAATGGCGTCGGCTGATGCCTTTATACCCGAAGACCAGCAGAGATGACGTCGGGTGAAGTGCGACATCAGCCGAAGCCGGACCCAGACTTTGGAATCCGGCCGACCGAAGGGCTGCCTGACGACAGGACAACCCATTTGTTATGACTGCAGATGTTTTCCTGTTCGGACATCTACATTTATGGTAGGTACAAAACTGTACTTTTTACCACTTACATCATGCTCTTTCATTTCCCCATATAGTGTGAGTACTACCACCTAGTCCTTCCTCTTTTTTGGACAAAAGAATTATCACTGCACAGGTATCATCCAGGTAATCATTGAGAGGGTATATCTTTGAAGACCTTCTGCCCCTTACTTGTATCTAGAAGGTCACATAGATTGGCTTTATAATGAGGCGGTGAGAGCACTTATCGCCAGGTTCAATTATTGATGCTTTCACCATGCCTGCATCCTTCAGAAACACAGCCCCACTTATATCTGATCTCCACTAGGGATTGTAGATGGAATACAAATCCTAGGACATTCACCACCACCAACCCACCTCTGTGAGAGCAGCAAGCAGGCTATGCCTTGTCATTCATTTCCCTCCACAAATTCCTTTTCCAGCTCCTAGGCCTTTAATCAGACATGGATGAGTCATCTGGGGCATAGTCAAGGGTTCATCTTTCTACCTGGGATTTTTGCTACAAGTCCCTTTTTTCCCCCTCTTAGGTACTTTTTGCTCTCATGCCTGAAAATGGATTAAGCCTCCCTGAAATGCAGAAATCTGCCTATTCATTCCCCTGCAATAGGGAATTACCTCTGTATAGAAAATGGTTGAGGACCATCCAGAAAGCCTATTATACAGGCGGCCACAAGGATTGCATTTGGCCTCACTAGCATCCTAATGATGATGGCATTTTGTACGACCTAACCCCCATCCCCTGTGGAGGGGAATAAACTACTCACATCACATGTGGAGGGACTCGCAACCCCTTCCCTCTGCAAGCGTGTGGTCATGTACATTTGCTAGTGAAAGCAACTTCCAGGCTGTGACTTGATGAGCTAAAGACCTGTCTCTGGGATGCCCCCTACAGTGCTGGCCTAACTCCAAGGGACTGTGGTTGTATACATCCTGCATTTGCCTATCCCTGCCCAAGTGATAGGTATGCCCATCATCCTCAGCCAGCTTCATCAGGCACCCAAGCCATTAGTCAAACTCTGGTCACTTGGCCGTAGTCAAAGCTTTATGCCTCTCGGTCACTGGAACTGACTTCTTTTTGTCCCCAGTGATGGCCTGACATACCAACCTTCAATCCCTCTCTTGGTCAACTGACCTATTCATTTCACATCATGGGACCAATAGCTGACCGAAAGGTGCTATCCTTCAGGCAGCTGTTATAGAGGGGGTTCAGGTTTTTTTTTTTTTTTTTTTTAAAGGTCTGATGTCTACATGAATGCTTACCTCTGTCCAAGGGGTTAGTGTGCATTGGGCTTTTGGTATTCATGCAAGCAGCTGTGTGTGATCCCCTATCTCTACCAGAATTTCTATCACAGAGGATGTGCTCATGAGCAGAAAGAGAGGTAAGCAGGCATAAGCCTGTCATTTCCCTCCTGTCTCATGCCAGCACCAACAGGTGCCCGAGATGCTAGTTAAACTACAGATGTTCTTTGTGTTTCACTGTTGCAGTCATTACATTTGGGTAATCTGCTGGCAGGTTGCCCTCAGTCGGCCTGATTAACAAAGTCTTGGGTCTTGTGTCGGTTGCTGTCCCTTCTTCCATGATGTCAGGTAGTCAGGGGTATAAAACATGCAGCTGACGCCATTACATCAGTCTTTCTTGCCGTGCGGTGCCCGAAGCAGAAGCAGTTTGCAAGTACCAGTCAGCCGACTCCTGAAAATTTTCATTTTCGAGTTTCACAACCGAAGTCTTCGACTTAAAGCTAAGTACCCCATTGGGGAAACTTTTTCTTGCTCCTTACCGATGTCAGTAAAAGTTAATTATTGCATTACTTGTGGGAAGCAAATACCTCATAAAAGATTTTGCATCTGTACTGTATTCCTTGCCTAGGCCCTGACCACGACGTACCTTGATGTCAGTTTTGTGCTTTATTTAATCAGCGCACTATCCGTCTTCAGTACATTTTTGCCTCTAAATATTTCGGTTATTGGTTTAATTATCCAGAAATGACATTGGTTAGCCATCCGACTACCGGAATTTTGAAAAAACGCAAAGATAAAGACAGAGACAGGCCGTCGAGGTCCAAAACTGACGACAACGCTTCTCCTAAGCCAGTCGCCAGTTCGCCAGTACTCAGGTGCTTTAGCAGCCGCTGATACCCGCTACTTCTGACTTGCAGGCCTCTAGTGAGACCCATTCGGAGTCAGGTATGCCATGAGATACTTCAACTGTGGAACCCACGGATGTCTGTACCTTGGATGGGTCCAGAGCCGCTGTGCAGGCCCCAGCTTCTGAGGGTGTATTCAGGCCTACAGACTTTCATATCAAACCAATTCCAACTTCAATCCAAAGGCCTAAATCTTGATCTGTGTCGAAAAAATGACGCCCAGGCCACATGTTCAGGCCCCTATGCCTAAAAAACAAATTATCAAAATGGCTGAAGATCTAATTACTCTAATCAGGGGTAGTCAAACCCCCCCCCCCTCCCCTTCAAAGAGGCCTAGGCCTGAGCTTGACTATGAATCTTCTGATCAGGATTCTGTTTCTTCTGACTCTTCTAATGACCTGGATTTGTCCATACCTAGGATTCTGATGCAGAGGATTCCATTCCCTCTGCTTCCCCTCCTGAGGATTTTTGCTTTTGGTGAAACTTTACATACTTTAAGGGAGCATTTCCACTGGGAAAGTCAGGAATTCTCTGATTCAAAAAAGAGGCTTAGGGGTTTCCTTCTTTTACTTCAGCATAGGCCTTTGGCTATACCTCCTGTTCTACACATTGTTGATGATGTGTTTTCGGACTCCAGTATGGCCCCTGATTCCCTGCCTCCAGCTCCTGCTAAATCTGACAGATACTACAGGGTTCCTGAGTCCCACAAGTTCCTTTTCAAAAATCCTGTTGCAGACCCAGAAACCATTTCTCAGGGGCCCAAGGGCATTAAGGCTTCTACTGCTGAAAATCGTACCCCTTCTGATAGAGATTCCAGGTCGCTGGATAGATGGGGTAAAAAGGTTTATACTTCTGCAACTTTGGCAATCGGGGCTTTAAACTGTCAATTTCATATGCTAAAATATCAACAGCATATCATGGGACTGCTTAAACAGAAAATTATGTTGATTTCTGACTGTGTGGAAAATAAAAATTTACAAGATATATTGCATTCAGCTGAACAAGTTGGAAAACATACTTTGCAATGTGGTTTTGATTCTTTAAAGGCCTCTTGCAGGGCTGCTGTTACTGGGTCTGTGCTTAGAAGGCATGCATGGCTTAAGGAGCAAACTCTGCCTGATCATGTTAAAGAGAAATTGTTGGATGCTCCTTTAAATCAGGACCGCCTGTTTGCAATAAGGCTGAAGAAGTTCTAAAAAGATGGAAGATAAAGCTAAATCTATGCAAACTGTGAAAGATTTCTTACAAGTGCAACCTCCAAGATTTATTAGGCACTGGCCTACTAAGAAGTTGTCTTTTCCAGCTCCTTCCAGATCCACTCAAGCCAAACTCAGACACACCAAAAGCACCAGGTTTCAGTCCCAAGGGACTCTCAGAACTAAGCAATGGGGTGCTTCCACTTCCAAATCTGGAAATAACAAGACACCCTCCTATGGTAAACATTCTCAAGGACTTTCCTTTAATATAACAAGCACTTACCTTTCAGCTGCTACTTTGGGGGGAAAGATTGCTCTTCATGCAAAGAACTGGCAACTCAAAACCCAGGACAAATGTGTTTTAAATATAGTGTCCCAGGGATACAAATTTCATTTCCACAAGTTGCCAACTCCAAACGGGTGGCCAGACCTGCCCCCAAATCAGTGGGCAGAGGCTCAGAAACGAGTACTTTCCATCCTAAACATGGGGGCTATTCAACCGGTACCAGAAGAGAAAAAGGGACAAGGTTTCTACTCCAGACTTTTCCCGGTACCCAGAAAAGACAAATCATGGCGTCCAATTCTGGACCTGTCTACTCTAAACACCTTTCTGGACATCCCAAAATTCAAGATGCTGACTCTTCACCAGTTCCTTCCTATGCTAGGCAAGGATGCCTGGTTGGCAACTCTAGATTTAAAAGAAACTTACCTGCATGTCCCAATCAGGAAATCTTGCAGAAGATACCTACACTTCAAAGCAGGCTACTTGCATTATCAGTTCTCTGCACTGCCCTTTGGCTTGTCTACTGCACCCAGGGTATTTACAAAGTGCCTGGCTTCAGTAATTGCATTTTGTAGGCAAAGAAATATTCAAACATATCCATACCTGGACGATTTCCTAATTCAGGCAGAAAACCAGGCCATACTTATAAAACAGGTGGTGTTTGTAAAAAGGGTTCTAACTTGTCTAGGGTATACCATAAACAAAAAGAAATCACGACTGGTACCCTCTCAACAGATTACATTCCTGGGTGCAAGCTTGAATACAACTGCCCAGATGGTTTTCCTCACGCCAGAAAAGCAAATTCATTTGGTAACTTATTTCAAACAGCTGGCCACAAAAACCCTACTATCTGCAAGACAAATACTGCAAGCCTTGGGGTTCATGGCCGCCTGCATTCTTCTAATTCCATATGCAAGACTGCATATGAGGAAACTTCAGTGGTACTTAGAAAGTTTATGGAGTCAACATTGTCACAGCTTGGAAACCATGATTCCTATCATACCTTGCCTACACCTAGAGTTCCTATGGTGGGCAGAGGCCTGCCACCAAAACAAGGGACTGCCATTCACACCACCCCCTGCCGCCCAAACCCGAACTACAAACACATCAGACTATGCATGGGGGGCTCATCTGGCAGGGAAGTGCATTCAGGGCAAATGGAGCCCAAATCAAATGCACCTACATATCAATCAAAAAGAAATGTTAGCTGTACAGAATGCTCTGACAACCTTCAAGGACTACATTTATCCAGGACAACTAATGGTAAAGACGGACAACACCACAGTTATGTGGTACATAAACAAGCAGGGGGGGTATGCATTCCTACCCCCTCTGCAGACTAGCCATGGCATTGTGGAACATGGCCTTGAGCTACCAAGTGTAACTACAAGTTCAATTCCTGCCAGGAAAACTGAATATTCTGGCAGACGAACTAAGCAGAAATCTCATGGACCCACACGAATAGAAACTGGAACCATGGATGTTCTTCATTCCACATTGCTGCAGTCCTAACTATTGGGTAGTCCGCTGTCCAGTCGGCCCGAATACCAAAGTATATGGCTGACGTCGGTCAGGGCGCATTAGACTGACGTCAGTACGTCAGGGTACTAATGCGCATGACCGACGTCATATCCTCAGTCTTTTTTGCCGCATGGTCCGATGCAGAAGCAATTTTGCGAGTGCAGGTTGGCGTTCTGAAAGTTTCTGAAGTCAGAGTTTCAGACCGAATCAAAGTTGGCTAAGTACCCCGTTGGGGAATATTTTGTTTTTTCTTGCCTCAGTATTTAACCGGATGTCAGAAAAAGTGAATAACTGTATTTCTTGTGGGAAACAGATACCTCATAGGGATTACCATACTTTGTGTATACCTTGTTTAGGGCCTGAGCACGACGTTGTTGGATGCCGCTCTTGTGCTAGATTTAACAAACGCACTATTAAGAGAAGGTTAGACTGTGCCAGGTTAGTGTTTGGGAAGCGTTGTAATTATAAAATGCCGCCGGATGCTCCGGCCGGCTTCGCTAAAACGCAAAGATAAAGCAGCAAAGCCTAGGGTGGAGGAACCGACAGTCCCAGACATCGGTTCTTTGGAAGGCTCAGTGGAGCCGGAGGTTTTGCCAGGTGTCTCTTTGGAGTCTCAGGAAGAGACTTTACTGTTACAGGATGTATCCTCTCAGGAAGTAGGCCAGGCTGAGGGGGCTTCTCAGGTGGCTGTTCTTCCCTCTCTTCCTAAGGTGGTTAGAGCCTCTCCTTCAGTTTCCAAGGCTTCTTTGAGGGCCAGGCCAAGTTTAGCTTCTGTGGGGGTTTCTCCTAGTACTTCAGGATCTTTGCCTAAGAAACATATGCTTAAAATGGCAGAGGATTTGATTACTATGATTAGGGGTTCTATGCCCCCTCCTGATAAGAGGCCTAGGGTGGAACCTGAGTTTGAGAGTTTTGAGCAATGCTCGGAGGCTTGAGTCTTCGGCTGAAGACTTGCAGGAGTACCCTCCTTATTCTGATTCTGATGTGGATGATTCTACTCCTTCTGCTTCTCCTCCTGAGGATTTTTCATTTTCAGAGACTCTGCATTCCATGAGGGAGCATTTTAAATGGGAAGGTCAAGATTTCTCTGATTCCAGGAAAAGGCTTAGGGAATTCTTGTTTTACCCCAGCATAGGCCTTTAGCTATACCTCCTGTTTTGAATGTGGTGGAAGATGTGTTTGCAGAGGCTTCCCTGAATCCTGATTCTTTGCCTCCTGCCCCAGTTAAACCGGATAGGTATTATAGGGTGCCTGAAGCTCATAAGTATCTTTTAAGAGTCCTAGGGCAGACCCAGAAACTGTCTCTCAGGGGCCTAAAGGTGTGAAGGCCTCAGTTGTTAAAAATCCTGTCCCTCCTGATAAAGAGGCAAGGGCTTTGGATAGATGGGGAAAGAAAGTGTATACTTCTTCCACTTTAGCCATGAGGGCGTTGAATTGTCAGTTTCACATGTTAAAATATCAGAATTATCTTCTTTCACAGTTGAAATCTAAGGTGGATGCTCTGGCTGAAGGTATTGAGTGTAAAGAGTTGCAGGATTTAGTT
Source organism: Protopterus annectens (assembly GCF_019279795.1). Taxonomy (NCBI): domain Eukaryota; kingdom Metazoa; phylum Chordata; order Ceratodontiformes; family Protopteridae; genus Protopterus; species Protopterus annectens. Next base: position 952,491,637 of record NC_056727.1, read on the forward strand.
CATGTGTCTGAACAGGTAGGTAAACATTCCTTGCAGTGTGGTTTTGATGCTGTGCAGGCCTCCTCCAGGGTGGCTGCCACTGGTTCTGTTCTTCGTAGGCACGCCTGGCTGAGAGATCAGAATTTAGCTGAGCATGTTAAGACAAGGATTTTGGATGCTCCTTTACAGTCTGATGTGTTGTTTGGTTCGCCTGTGGAAGCAGTTTTGAAGAAAATGGAGGACAAGGCTAAGTCTATGCAAACTGTTAAAGATTTTTTGCAGGTGCAGCCTCCGAAGTTTAGTAGAAATTGGCCTACTAAGGGATGGACTTATCCTGCTTATGATTCCCAGTCTAGGGGTAGGTCTAGACGTGGTAGGGGCAGAGCTCAGGGTTCTTTTAGGCCTAGGACAGGAAGTTCCCCTGCTCAGACTTCTGGTGAGGGCAGGGGTCAGTCCTTTCGTAAGCAGACCCAATGACCTACCTTTTCAGCTGCCAGTACATTCTCGCCTGGCAGCACCTTTGGGAGGAAGGCTGTCTCTTTTCAAAGAAAATTGGGATTTAATTACCCAAGACAGATGGGTTCTGGATATTATTCACCACGGTTACATTTTATTTCCATACCTTGCCTCCTTTCAAAGGCATGCCAGACATTCCTCCTCTTCAAAGGACAGAGGCTCACAAGCAAATTTCTCTGTTGCTCCAAATAGGGGCCATTCAGTCAGTTCCTGTGCCGGAAAGGGGCCTAGGATTTTATTCTCACCTGTTCCTAGTACCAAAGAAGGGGAACACGTGGAGACCAATTCTGGATTTATCTATCCTCAACACTTATCTGGACATTCCCAAGTTCAAAATGTTGACGTTACAACAGCTTTTACCTCTGCTGGGCAAAGATCACTGGATGGTAACTTTAGATCTCAAGGAAGCTTACCTTCATGTGCCAATCAGACTAAGTTGCAGGAAGTATCTGCGTTTCGAGCTGGAAATTCTCATTATCAGTTCTCTGCATTGCCCTTTGGCTTATCTACTGCGCCCAGAGTATTCACAAAGGTTCTGGCTCCAGTGATAGCTTATTTCAGGCTAAAAGGAATCCAAATCTATCCTTACTTGGACGACTGCCTGATTCTGGCTCAAGAAAAAGAAGATCTTCTACAGCATCTGGAATATGTCATAGCAGTGCTAAGATGCCTAGGGTATTCTGTGAACGAAATAAAGTCCAGTCTAGTACCCTCTCAAGACATGTGCTTTCTGGGTGTGAGACTGAATACAGCAGCCCAGATGGCCTTTTTAACCCCGGACAAACAAAAGAATCTTTCCAGTTACTTCCATCATCTATCTCTTCAGTCCGGGCTGACTGCAAGGACAGTCCTTCAAGCCTTAGGGTTCATGGCATCTTGTATTCTGGTGCTTTCCAATGCCAAACTGCATATGAGGAAGCTACAATGGTATCTCAAAAATCTGTGGACACAGCACTGCCAGGATTTGGACACTGTCATTCAAATAATACCTTGCATTCAAAAGGAATTTTTGTGGTGGGCTCAGGAATGTCACCTAAACAAGGGACTCTCTGTGACCCGGCCAGAGGCAAGTCAGATTCTAATGACAGATGCCTCAGATGTTGCTTGGGGAGCTCATCTAAATGGAAAGTGGATACAAGACAAGTGGCCTGCCAGACTACAGCATCTACATATCAACATGAAAGAGATGTTAGCAGTTCAGTTTGCATTAATTGCTTTCAAAGAGTTACTTCTTCCAGGGCAGGTGTTGATTCTAACAGACAACACAACTGTCATGTGGTACATCAACAAACAAGGGGGAACACATTCTTACCCATTGTGCAGACAAGCAATGATTTTATGGGAGACTGCGCTCACTCTGCAACTAACTCTTCAGGCAAGGTTTCTGCCGGGAGCACAGAACTCCTTAGCAGATGTATTAAGCAGACAAATCATGGATCCCCACGAGTGGAAACTGGATCTTCATGTATTTCAAAATTGACAGTGTCATGGGGAACTCCAGACATAGATCTGTTCGCTTCTCCACTAAACCACCAGCTGCCAAAGTTTTGCACGAAGGGATTTCGTCACACAGCTTGGAAAGTGGATGCTCTTTCTTTCAGTTGGAAAAATCTTCATGTGTATGCCTTTCCACCTCTGCCTCTTCTTCCAAAGGTGCTTCTAAAGGTCAGACAAGACAAGCCAAGGATGATTTTAATAGCTCCAGATTGGCCTCGGCAGCACTGGTACCCATTACTGAGGAGTCTGGTAAGGAAGCCTCCATGGCCTTTACCCTTGATTCCACACCTGTTGTCTCAGAGGGACGGTCATCTGCTCAATGTCAAGCTTCACTCTCTACATCTAACAGCCTGGCATATTCTGTTTTGAAAGACAGCAGGTCTCAGCTTCCTCAACAAGTTTTAAATGTGATTATGGAAGCCAGAAGACCTAGTACAAGGAAAGTGTACGCAGAAAAATGGAAGAGATTTTTGTTTTGGAGTGCAGCAAACAATTTGGAGATTACTGAGCCAAATTTGAGTGTGGCTCTTCAATATCTTACTGAGTTACTGGACAAAGGTTTGTCTTTCTCTTCCATTAAGATTCATGCTGCAGCAATTTCAGCTCACTATGATTGTGACCCACCATTGTTTTCATCCTTTGTTCAAGCAATTTCTTAGAGGGGCAAAGAATATAAGACCCCCTAGAGCTCCTACTCCTGCTTGGGATCTCAATTTTGTGTTGGAGAAACTTACTCTACAACCTTTTGAGCCTCATGGCTACTGCTGAATTGAAATACTTGTCATGGAAGACTGCTTTTTTGTTGGCCATTACTTCTGCAAGAAGGGTTTCTGAGTTACAGGCCCTTATGGCAGTGGAGCCTTTTTTGATTTTTCATAAGGATAGGGTATCTTTACGTACTAATCCTTCCTTTATGCCTAAGGTGGTTTCTAGTGTGGCTTTAAACCAAACTATTCATTTGCCTACTTTTTATGCAGAACCCCAAAATAAAGGGGAAAAGATTTTGCACACTTTAGATGTACACAGGCAATTGCGTTATTATTTGAGCAGGACTAAGGATTTTAGGCAGTCTCAGCAGTTGTTTGTTTCTTTTGCTTTGAGTTCAAGAGGGCAAGCCTGTGTCAAAACAAACTATTTGTAGGTGGATTGGGTGTTGCATTGCATTTTGTTATTCCCATCATGGCAAGGAGATTCCAGCTGGGATTAGGCCTCATTCCACTAGGGCTACTGCCACTTCAACAGCATTTCTAAGGGGTGGCAACTAAGGATATTTTGGAGGCAGCTACTTGGAGTTCAGTGCATACTTTCTCTAAGCATTATCACCTTCCTCTCTACTCTAAGTCTAGGGCTGGTTTTGCCACAGCTATTTTGCAAGGCATGTTATCAGTTCCTGCTTCCTTATGATTTGCCAGCCTCCCTTACCTCTGCTTTGGGATTCTACCCAATAGTTAGGACTGCAGCAATGTGGAATGAATAACATAGTACAGTTTTGTACCTACCATAAATGTAGATGTTCGAGGATCCACATTGCTGCAGTCCAATTTACCCTCCCTCCTTCCCCTCTGTGTTTAGGGGTGGTTGTGTAGGTGAGGTTGTCTTCTGCTAATTTTGTATATATTGTACATATTTTTGGTGCAGGTATGTTTGGAGTTTTTGGGTTTTGGCCTTATCTTTTCAGGGTCTTCTGACATCTGGGGCAAGAAAAGACTGAGGATATGACGTCGGTCATGCGCATTAGTACCCTGACGTACTGACGTCAGTCTAATGCGCCCTGACCGACGTCAGCCATATACTTTGGTATTCGGGCCGACTGGACAGCGGACTACCCAATAGTTAGGACTGCAGCAATGTGGATCCTCGAACATCTACATTTATGGTAGGTACAAAACTGTACTATTTTCAACATGTTGGCAAGCAAATGGGGGAGCCCAGACATAGATCTATTTGCCTCCCCCCAGAACTACCAGTTGGACAAATTTTGCACAAGAACTCCTCACAAAAAGTATGGAAAGTGGATGCTGTGTCCTTCAGCTGGAAAAACCTGTCAGTGTACGCCTTTCCCCCTCTGCCTCTTCTCTCCAAAGTTCTGTTAAAAGTCAAACCAAAAATGATTTTGATTGCTCCAGACTGGCCATGCCAACACTGGTACCCACTCCTGCGCAGTGTGTCACAAATTTCTCCATGGCATCCGCCTCAGACGCCTTGCTTACTGTCTCAGCAGGAGAACCAAATTCTGCACCCTCAGCTCCCAACATTGAAACTTGCAGCTCGGCTAATCACTTAAATTCACCATTAGCATCCCTCAGCAAACCTGTAATGGATGTCATCTTGGAGGCAAGAAGACCTAGTACTAGAAAATCTTATGCTGACAAATGGAAACAATTCTGTGCCTGGAGTCAGTCTCAAGGGATTAGCACAGCAGCGCCCAATTTACCTCAGATTTTGCAATACTTAACTGAGATGCTTCACAAGGGCCTGTCTTATTCATCCATTAAAATCCACGCCTCAGCCATTTCAGCTCATTACAACACAGAACCTCCCATCTTCTCTCATCCTCTGCTCAAGCAGTACCTCAGAGGGGCCACAAACTTGAGACCACCCAGGAGAGCTCCAACACCTGCCTGGGACCTTAACTTTGTATTGGAGAAACTCACTCTACCTCCTTTCGAGCCAGCTGCTATTGCAGACTGCCCAAGGTGGTATCCAGTGTGACTCTTAATCAGTCCATTCATTTGCCAACTTTCTTTCCCAATCCACAGAACAAGGGGGAGCGGATTCTGCATTCATTGGATGTGCACAACTTAGATTCTACTTGGACAGGACTAAATCGACAAAAATCTGAACAACTGCTGGTAGCATTTGCTGCAGGGGCAGAGGGGAAGGCTATTTCAAAACAAACCATTTCAAAACAAACCATTTCTAAATGGATAAGCCATTGTATTCATTTCTGCTATAAGCACCATGGAAAACCTATCCCCCAGGGGATCAGAACTCATTCCACCATGGCTGCATCTACTTCTGCAGCCTTTCTCAGAGGTGTTCCTACCAGGGATATTCTAGAAGCTGCTACCTGGAGTACAGTTCATACTTTCACCAAGCATTATCACTTACCAATTTTCTCTAAATCTAGAACTGGCTTTGCCACTGCTGTTTTACAGGGCCTTATAACTGGTCCTAATGCTGTATAAATCCATCCTCCCAACCATAGCTTTGGGAATCTACCCAAATGTAATAACTGCAACAGTGAAACACGAAGAACATAGTACAGTTGTGTACACTTACCATAAATGTAGATGTTAGAGTGTTTTGACTGTTGCAGTCCTGGTTACCCTCCAGCCCCCTGTTTTTCTCTTACTGTACCTCTACTTTCTTTTACTGTGCTTAAAAGCCTTTTTGGTGTATTTGCTTTTGGTTGGAGGTATATTTTTGTGTTTTTAATTTTAATTTTGCTCCCCATTTGTGGGGCATCTGACATCTGGGGCAAGAAAAACTGATATAATGGTGACGGCTGCATGTTTTATACCCCTGACGTCATGGAAGAAGGGACAGCAACCGACGCAGGACCCAAGACTTTGTTAATCAGGCCGACTGAGGGCAACCTGCCAACAGATTACCCAAATGTAATGACTGCAACAGTGAATACACTCTAACATCTACATTTATGATAAGTGTTTTTACCTGTATTGTAATCGGGGCTTTATCCCTCTGTGCCAGAGTAGGTGTAGGAGCTGATTTTGGTGGGTTTTTTTTTTTTTTTTTTTGCATTTTGAGAGTTGTTCACCTCCTAGTGGCTTCAAAGTTTTGTTTATGCAGTCTAAACTATAAAATGTTTAGTTCCCCAAATGACCTCCATAAATATACTTAACTCACAAGTATTGCAGAATGGAAGCTAAGACCTGTAAAACATTCCATTTTATGTTGATATCCAAGATAACTCATGAATCAAATTAGTGGCATTATTGGGAAACAGTTACACAGTAATAAGAAAAATAAATGACTGTGATTGGCTGAAATTTTTTTCATTGCTTAAATTTCAACCTTAATTGTGGAAGAAAAGAGCCAGTTAGTCTGACTTCATTGCATCATTTTTTTTATATTAAACACATTTGACTAATTAAGCTCAAACTGTCACTGAAATGTATACCACTAGAACAAAGTTGTCAGTGACAGGCTTTTAAAATAATACACATTAAAATTAAAAAAAAAAATATTTGAGCATACTTTATGCTCCCATAGAGCATCCTTCCGTTGAGCACATGCCAGGAACCTAAAATAATGTTTTGTAAAACACATGCCAAACAATAGAAGCCAAGACACAGCACAAAAAATGTATTCAGCATTTCATTGAGTCTCTGTTCTAGTTCTTTGAACCCACAATGTTTGAATCTTGGAAGAACTTGCAGCACCAAAATTCATGGTAATTTATTAATGCACTGAAATGTAGCTCTAATTTATTGTGTGTGTGTTACCAAGATTTGTAAACATAACATGCTAAAATTGGCACTTTTCCTGTCAGCAATCCTTAAAGCTGTAGGTATACGGTATGCTATTTTTCATATTTTACTGCAAAATGTGTGCAAATAGTAGTCCTAGCCTTCCACTGTCAACACTTATGAATGTTGAGCTAATTCATGGACATTATATAATCCTGAATTGAGGCAGGAAATGCAGCAATGAAGGACACAAGACTATAAAATGTGTACTGTTTACAGGGAGGAAACCAGAGTACTGCAGCATCCTGTCTGCAAACATCACCGTTTTTTTTTATGTGCATCTTATTATAAATTTGCATCTGCCTCAGTTTGTAACTTGGCTTATTGCACTGTCTGAATTGTTTCCTGTTTCAAACTGTCATAACTGCACTACAAGCAGCTGTTCAAACCGTATGATTTGTGGGAAGGTATCCTGCTCCCCGTTTTAACTCTGAGATGTCACTGAGATAAAACTGTACTGCATATTTCTTGGTCATTTTTTATAAACTCAAAAAGTAAAATGTGGTTATATATCATATGATTTGGTTACATGTATTTCTTTCAAATTCAAACATGTCTGGATACAAAAAGGTGACATTTCTATTGCAGTAATGTTCTGCCTTCTGGATTATGGGCCTGATTCAGGAAACCCCTCCTGGACAAAAGGGGTTTTTGAAGATAAGTATAGGAGAAGGATACTGATGATTCAGGAGCCATCAAATGGCAGTCTTTGAGAGTAAACAGGTTTATACTCGGTAGTCCCTGGTGGGTGTTAGCTATGAGCCACAAAATCAAGCTTGCTGGAGGATACACAGAGATGACCAGCGTACAAGACCTTTTTCATGTACTAGGTAAACTGTGAACATGCATGGTACCAGTGCTCTGTCTGTTGTGTGCAGTTACAACTAATAGTGCAAAGTTTTACTGTGTTGTACGAGAGACGGCCAGCTCATTCCAGAGTCACTTCCCCAGCCTGACATTAGCTCACTGTCACTTTGCTGGAAGTGGTGGTGCCTCAGTTTGAGAAGGCCAGATTCATACCAGATTGTCTAATTAATAATTCATGCTAAGGGTCAGCATTGGAGCTTGGAGGCCCCAGTTATTGAACTCCTTTGTAAAATCTCTGCATTGTGAGCCATATATGTTTAATCTTTGTAAACTGTGTATTTTATTGTCTGTCTGTACAGTTCACTTTCATACAGTCACAAAAAAAAAATTCTTTTAATAGTTGGATGTCTTTGTTCACCAGCTGGGTGGTAACATTTGTCATGCTGATAAAAGTCTAGCAGCTGTATTATGAAAACTGTTGCCAGAGGCAGCTGCCAGTTTAGTAAGCTGCAGAGCAGACAGCAGCAGTATATTTGATTTAAAACACTACAGCACAAGCTGCTTACTGTGGCTTTTAAATGTAATCTGCTTTGTTAAATATGGCCATTCTGTAGATTTCACATGTACACTAATGATGGTAATGTGATGCTAAACGTGCTTTTGGCATGTATCTTTACCATCCAAAATGAAGAGGAGCGCTAGCAGTTTAGCACACTAGTATGGCTATAAGCTTCTAATGAGCCTGTATTCCTCAGTTTGATTCTTCACCCTAAATTTAATTTTTCTATACTTTTTGAGCAAGTCAGTAAATCAGTTAGTGTTCCCAGGTTGCCCCTGAAAAGAGATACTTGTGTCGGAGTATCCTTGGTTAACTAACAAGTAAAAACTTGACCCGCCCCACACCCACACACACACTTTGTTCATGCATTTAAAAGGCGCATTCAGCTGCAGGTGGTCTGTTCAGCCTACTCACAAAATATCTTAACATATACTCCAATTGAATCCAGTAGTAAGGCTTCCTTCATTTGTAACTCATGCACCTAAAACACACATCCTGCTCACATTATGTACACCACTAATCTGAGTGCTTTCACACATCAGCTGAAAATCTAGTTAGTATGGCAAAGCAGTGAAGCTGTTACTCACAGCAGTGTAGTTAGAGTGGTTGATTTTGATAATTCGCTTGTGTAGTGTGGTTAACATTACTACCTTGTGCTTGATTCTTAGCCCGGGGTGTGTTCTGTGTGATGTCTTCAGATTCGCCTTTCTGTTTGCAAATTTTTGCAAAGTTCTCTTGGTTTCCTTCTATATCGCAGAGACATGCCATAGATGAATTGGTAAACTTCTAGATTGTTTTTAGTGTGTGTGTGTGTGTGTGTGTGTGTGTCTGCACGCACGTGAGAGAGAGAGAGAGAGTGCATGCTCGTGTGTTTTGCAATAGCCTGGAATGCTGACCAAGGTCAGTTTCTCTGCCTTGTGCTCTCTTGAGTGCCAGAACTGACTCTGGATCCCCCATGACCTTCAATTGGATAAAGCAGTATTTTGATGGTGAATGAATGACTTAACTTACAAAAAGTGGTTACTTCAGAAACTTTTTTGTGGACTTCCCATAACACAGTTCATCTTAAAACAGAAGAATTTTTAATAGAGACTTCACATTACCTCTCAGCTGTTCAGATTTTCACAGAATGTCTAGATATTTGCCTCGTAGTTTTGGTCCGTTCCTCATAAAATCTGTGGTTTTCTGGCAAATCACCAAGGGTTGAAGGCACTTAATGACATATATTTGAGTTTCAAACTTCATTTCCTTCAGAAAATGCATGTTAACACAATTGTGCCTTTTTCCCCATGTTATTTTAGGCCTTGCCCAGATTTCTTGCACTAAGACCCTGACAGGTATGCTTCAGAACTGTTGATCTCTTGAGAGGGCTGGAATATATACATAAGAACATATTTGTCCCATTTTTTCCAGAGAGTGTCTTCTGGAGCCATTCATGTTACATACCTCCCTATCTTATGAATACCATACCAAGAGAAACTGCTACTTCCTTTCTTTATAGTACCAAGTGTCTCCTTTTCAGAACAAGTTTTAAGTGGATGGAGACGCTGTTGAATGAACACATCTGTCAGTGTGATGAGGCAGTTGCCAGTAGGTCAGTAATGTCAGACCCATCAACTTTTCCTTCATACTCAAGTGATCTGTTAGCAACTGCAGAAAGCATACCCAGAGAATGCAAAGTCCCAGACTAATGAGTATTATCTTGTTAGTGTCTTGTGACTGCATTTTATTTGCTTGCTTTTGCAAGGGCAGTATTGATAAATGGTAGTTCACCTTTCCATAGGACCACTTTGACCAACATTAAATATTCCACCTACTACTAGGGTGAAGAACAGTAGCCAGGTGTGAAGCCCAAATTATTTTTAACTTTTTGCTTGGCTTGCAAAGCACAAAAAAAAAAATTAAAAAGGGGTTAAGTGCCAGATGTCATCTGCGTAAAGGCTAAATATGATGTTTAGCTGTAGTTGTAAAACTTCCTCTGTTATCCCATTACTTGTAGTATATCGCTTACTCTTCATCTTTAGCTACTTTCTTAAGCACTGTATACTCATCAAACTAAAGTACAGAAAATGATACAATGATACATAAAAGCTATTAAATTTGTGGCAGATTATTCCAGACAAATACCCTGTGCGTGACAGAAGTAAAAACACCACAAACACAGTACAAAATCTAAACAATTTCAGAACAAGATGCATCTTGTTTCTAACAGAATTTAGTAAATGTTTCTTACCATGATTAAGGAACAGTGTTAGAAATGTAAATGGTGCACAGCTTGGTAGTACTTTCCTAAATATTTGTCAGAGGCTTACAAGAGGGGTAAAATTATCAGGAATGATTTGGTACTTGATCATTATGTAAATAACATCATGACAAGTGTTAATGTTTGAAGTTTACAAGGTAGGGGCACTATCCCTTGTAAGCATTGTAGTTGTTTTGCTGTTCTAAGAGAGTTTAAGAAGATCAATGCAAAGTATTGGGAAGTCGCTCGGAATTTTTCTTGACATTCACCATCAGTAATACATGCATTAAAATGTAATATATGTGGGCAAACTAATGGAAGGTTTAAAACCCGATTGCAAGAACATATCAGAGATATTAAATGCAACCAGGAAACTAGTTCTGTTACGCATTTCTCTCAGTTTTATTGAAGTGCTACTACAATATTGGTGGCAACAGTTGTGCAGCAAATTGTTTCTAATGAAAGGCTATAATATTCAAGCGTATTTATTTTATAAGGAAACCTTTGTTCATTTTAAAGTTTGGAATGTTGCATCCTATTGGGGTTAATAGTAAATGTGCCTGGAGAGCAGTTTTTTAGCTCTCCCTTTTAAATTACTTAACTTTTTTGTTGTTTCATCAAAGTGCTAGAAACATGCTATGTTTTAATTAACAATTTTCAGAGCTAATTTGACATTTCAATATCAAGTTGCATGTGACACTTTAAAAAGGCACTAAAATGGAAAAAATAAGTTACTTGCTATAACTTTCAAATGCAACTACAAAACCCAGTATGAGAACACCAGTAACACAAACGTAAACATTTTTTTAATTGTGTTATAACTTCCTTTGTATCATCACTTGCTCACAAAGGATTTTACCATTACCAACAATTTAGCTCCTACAGTTGCAGTGTCATGTTCATTCCCCAGACCAGGCAAAAATAGATGACCATGCTTTGTGCTAAGCTCTTTTATTACATTGTTTTTCTTTATAATGCAGGCAATAACTCGGCAGTTTCATAACATTGTAGTCTGATTTTTGGTGCGTCATCTCTAGAACCTGAACTTATGAACTGTAATGGGCATTTAAGTTTGTATCCTGAAATGTGTTTTCAAACAGCAACAGCAGAATCATCCTTTAAGGTAGAAAATTTGGTTCCATCCTTCTAATATTTATCAACATGATGTGTGTGCATTTAATTTTTGTGAATGTTTCCATATAAGATTTTCAATGTTCAGTATTTAGGGCCTAGATTTTTAACATTTTCAGGACCCCTACTTTTGGGAATTGAGAGTCAGTACTTTGTTATTGTGCATTTCTATCGTGAAGGGCAAAATCTGAAGTCACTTCAAGAACTTTGCAGCAGATTTTACATTCTTACTGTTTAGGTTTATGTTGCAGGGTCAAAAGATAGGTAGTTTGAAAAATATGATGGAAAAAAAGCTTGGAAAATTTTTACACTTTTGAACTTCTGCATTTGCCGTACATGGTGGCTTCTAAAAATTTCCTGCCTTACTTTTATTTTGGCCATATTTTGAATTTAGCAGCTGCATTTATCTCAGATCCAGGTCAATATAGTCACCCCCCATGGGATAGCAATGTTTTTTTTTTGTTTGCATTTTTCTAAATTGCCCTTTGTACCCCATGTTAGGTATTTGTTTGCTCTCTGTGTTAAAAGTGTAGTACCATAAAAAAACTTTCTTACAAATTTGAAGTAAAACTGACTCACGAGTTTGATGATATAGGCCTTGTGACTCTGTAAATTTTCTGGTGCTTTCTTTTAGAGCATATGGTATAGGTATGATGCTTATATTTTTACATATCTTGGCCATACTAAAATTTTCTGTCCCCAAAGCAGATTGCAAGAATGTCTGTTGAAACTGCTTTAAACTGACATTTGCTTTGCTGCATTCCAGAGGGGAAATGCAGCCATGTAATTGCTATTAATACCCCAGTTCCCCTGAATTATAAGGCTTTGTCCTTTTCTTTGTTCTGGTTTCTGACATAGCGCAAAATACATTTTTCTACTTCAGAAGATTTTGCTTTTGCTTTGTATATTGCTTTTGTGTATCTGTACATTTTTCTGCCGTCTCTTCATGTGGCAGTATCTTTGAATGGACTGTGGATAATACTGTTTCATGTTTACAGTGACTGTACCGGTGTGGGACAATAAAGGTCAGCGCCAACATTACTACAACTGACAACTCACAAGGTAATAATGTGAATATGCACCCTGATAATTTTGAAAAGCAACTTAAACTGCTACAAGGTCTATTCTGGGAGCAAATGTATTTGGAACAGAGTAGAGGTAAAAGAAGATTGCCAAGGGGACTGAGACTTAATAAAAAGTTAATGTGGAACAATGTGCAATGAAAAACTAGCACAGGAAAGGGCTGGTATTCTTAAGGAAGCTAGTTTTAAACTAACAGACTTGCTATCAAACACAACAAAGAAAAATAGGACACCGCTAAGGAAGCAACTGAGACTTTGGAGACTGAATGTAAGCAGGAGGTAGATCACAAACAGAAATTCCAGAATGTGGTAGAGAAGGTTCACAATTATCAGAAGTCCATCCAAGAGAGAGAGATTCAGAAAACGAACAGAGATCAGATGGACAAAGATGATCCACAGCATTTCATGAAGCATAGATCCAGAAATAGAGGAGACGTTATAACAGAAGATTCAACAAGGTAACACAGGCACCTGCAGATATCACCAATAATGCCAATAACAGTAATTATGATGCCAGTAATGCCAACAATAATTACATTTACTATAATATTGACAACAACAACAATCTCTTCAAGCTGGCAAAAAGGGTGTTATGAATGAACAGATTTTTCACAATGTGAGCACACTCATAGGACCAGACAGACAAATGAGGGACAGATAAATGGAGGACTGACTAATGGCATCCAGTATCCCTCGTACCACACAGAAATGAGAGAACTCTGGAATCCTACCCAGCCACAGTACAACCCCCAGGGCTCATATCACCAGAGCCCAGTACACGTGAACAGGAATTATCACAACAGTTACAACTACAACCAGAAATACAACTCTGGTTCCAGGTAGAAGTGAACTGCCGTCTGAACCTAAGGATGGAGGACCAGAACAGCTGGAGGAGGAAGCAGTGGATAGGGGTAAGAGAGCTGAAGTACCTGGGGAACAACAACTTCTACCCATCAGCACCACAAGCCTACAGACAGAATTAGCCTCCAGAATATGGAGTCATTTGAAGAAATCACTGACATCATTTAAGCCAAAAATGCTTAACAGAGGACTTGCATTCATACCACAGCGAAGTAGTGATGAGACACAGACAGTTATTGATTTAAAAATGTATGTGAGGAAGTTGAGTTTGAAACTTGTATTTCGCAAGTCTGTGACAAACAAAGGCTTGTTGCTTTGCAACATTACGTGGGTATCATGATTTTTGGAAATTGTGACTGAGCTCATCAACGAAGTTTTAAGACCACTAGTTTCTCTGTTTTTAATTTTTCCTCAACACTCGTGGTGGTAAAGTTGGAACTAGACAGATTCTTCTTGTTTTTTTTTTTTTTTTGTTTTGTTTTTTTTAATAGCAGATAGAATGCAGTATTGTCAGTAGTTATTGTTAAGACTAGTCACTTGAGTTTGGTGAGGCTGGGCTTATATTTGCTTACTTTGTTTATTACTGCTAAAACTATTTTCATACCTCACAACCTCTTGGTGCAAAAAATCTGCCAATATTTCCTTTTTTTAAAAATGATTCTGGACTTTGTGTTTGAAAAGATAGTAGCATTGAATTTACATATCTGCTTTCCAGTCCACACAGGTTTTTCTATAATTTATTTTACGAAAGGTGATCTGGAAAAGTAGTCATAACTTCTATTAACAGCCACAGGCAGGAGTACATTTTTATTTTTAAGGAGTACCATTTCCAACACAGAAACCAGCTTGTTGTTGATGCCGCATGTAGAGCACACCCTTCCTTAAGATCTATTGTAAATGTATGTTGACTGTGACCGTCTATCTCCATCTCCAACATCACCTAACAGCACTTCAGAAATGCATTGAACAGATCTCTTTTTACTCGCATCTTCATTGCATTGTACTTGTTAATTTTGTTTGTCACAGATTCTTGTCCGTGCTGCTTTGGTAAACATTTCTGTTTTGCTTGTTCCTGTATAAAGGTGATATATGCATTGCCTACAGAGTTTGCAATAAGTAGGGAAAGATGGAAAGGTATAATTTTCCTTCCATTTGACACAGTGCATCACAAAAGCTAGCACAGACATTGGACATCCTTCACGTGGGTGACAAAATGGGCAGTTTGGGTAAATTGCCTGCTTCATACGATATCATAGAGAGATGATAAATTCTGTCCACAGTGAGGAAATGGAGGTTATGTTTGGTGACCCACAAGGACCAGTTACTTAATGCTTTTTAATGGCTTTATAAGGGAGCTTGCAAAATGGTTAGGGAAGAGTGTTTATAGATATATCAGTGGCTGTTTCAGGCAGTGTAGAACGGGTGAAATGTGATTTGTCGAGACTGCAGGAATGGCCTAATATCAGCTTATTGTTAAAGCAGGGTAATGTGTCGTGGAAGGAAAAAAGACAGTACATTCTAAAGAATGAAGCACTTTCATGACAAATGTGACGAGACAGTGTATTTATGTGATTTACAAGCAGAATTCAATTGATAAAGGTTGTAAGAAACCTTTGAGGTGTGTGGGAGAAGCTACTATTCCTCTCTACAAACAATTGGTCTAGAGTGCTGTGTACAGTAGTAGAAGCCCTTTGTCTGCAAGAATGCAAGAGGTGAGTCTGTATAGCAGAGAGTTAGCAAGATGGTATAAAGTGGTATTACACCAACTGTTAAAATCCAACTCAACCACCAAACAAACTGATAAACATTCGAAGAACAGAATGCTTTAAACAACTCAGATGCTGCTACAAATTTTTATTACAAACTTTTATTTATGAGACAAGCACTTTCATCTTAAAATAAAAAGACTTCATCAGATAGTACAAAATTTAAACATCCTTAAATACAACCATTAAGTCACATGGCTGACCTGCCTCAATGTCAGATTCAAAACTTTTAAAAATTTAGAGACCCATTCCACCTTTGCAGTGTGAAATACTTCTCATTACTTGAGATATAAAAATTCTTTAAAAATATGTATTAAAACCACACACAGCACTTAAAAATACATTATCCTTATATTTCATTCAACAAACCAGCACATGCTTTATCTTGACCTTGCTTTTAGTTTTAAGAAACAAGCTATTAAAATGTGTTCATTCAGTCCTGGCCAGCTTACTGCATTTAAGTATAGTTGCCAGCACAGTTCTCTTTTTTTCTAGCTTTAGTGGACAAGGCTCCCTCTTGTATTACAGCACACTTTTTCCAATATTGTGAATTAAAACTCATGCCCTGGATTTTCCTGTATATGTTTAAACAGAGCATTTGTCTTTTTCTTTTTAATTTCATATAGATTTTCATAAATCCTATCTTTGTTTACATGCAGTCTTTCCTATATAAAATACTGGGTATGTTTGGCATACTGCTGCATGCACAACACCTGTGCTGACATGATTAAATTTCCCTTGTATGTTAAAACTTTGTGCATTAATAACAAAACATTCACCTGTTTTTATAAATTTACAGTGCCCACATTTATTCATTCTTGGGTCTCTACTGGGTAGGTTTGCTTTCTCTTTCTCAAAGATGTTTTTCATACTATTACTTTTCCTATATACTATCAGTGGTTTGACCCCATTTTTTTCTTTCACTTTATATTCCAGTTTTTGTTTAGTATCCACCATGTAATCTCACTGCCTATGGTGAAAGTAGTGGTAAAAGCATTTCTGTACATATGACTTCACTGAGTTGCATTCCACTCCATCATAGCACTCTCCTCGTGTGTTTTATTATTTAAGATAGGGGCAGAATGGTTACTGTCCCTTTTGTTAATGACCTCACGCATTGTCGTTCAGCATTGTTTCTGTGTACCCTGTCTTACTAAACATTCCCTTCAGTATATGCCATTCATCCATGAAATGTGTTTCCAGTGTAGTCATATAAGCTGCACGCACAAACTGACCCTTTACTACAGCTCTTTTTTGTGTCATAGGATGAGCACTATTGAAGTGTAAGGAAGCTTTAGAATAAGTTGGCTTTCTGAAAATTCATGAGAGAGCCTCTTGTATGGTTTGTTTTTCTCAAGCCATATGTCTAAGTAAGCTATTTTATCATCCTGTATTTCATGTGTGAATTTGACGGTCAGTACTCTTGTTAATGTATTCCAGGAATGATATTTTTTCTCTACTATCTTTCCAAGCCAGAAAGATATCTTTCAGGTACCTCCAGGAGTCCATGTATTCATCATCATCTTCTTCTTTCGGCTTTTCCCGGTTAGGGGTCACCACAGCGGAACTCCGGTCTGCTAACGATATTAGTAGATTTTTACAGTGCCGAGGTGCCAGCCCAATGCCCATTCACGCATGTCTTTCGAACGCCACTTGACCGCGGGGAGGACATGCAGACTCCACACAGAAGCCGCTCCAGCTGAGAATCGAACGGGAGAACCTCTTGCTGTGAGGCGACAATGCTACCGCTGCACCACTGCGGCTGATGTTCCCACTGTATCATTACTATATTAGCAAACAATGAACCACAGGTGGAACCCATTGCCACCCCTTTGTTTTGTAAGAAGTATTGCCCCTCAAAGAGAATATAATTTTTTTCAGGACTATTTTTAAATGTTCTTAGTATAAATTAATTTTGTCCTGCCTCACACCTTTTCTAAGCAAAGTCCTTGAACCACTGTATACCAGTCCCATGTAGTATTACAGTGTACAAGTCCTTTACATTAGCTGTAATGAAAATATCATCCTGTTTGTATTCCATGTTATTTTTGCTTAAAATGTCCCACGGGTCCTTGCAGATGTGTTTTTCCTGCTCTACAAACCCTTTAAGTTTTTCATCAAGGTATTTTGCACATACATAAGGAATAGAGCCACAAATATGCACTATAAGTCGCATGGGAGGGTTGTTCAAGATTTTATGGATTTTTGGCACCCCGAATATAGCAGGTACTATTGGAGTCGCAGTGTTTAAATAATTAAAGTCATCTATAGTTATACGTTGTTCTGTAAACATGTCATTCAATTGAACTCTAATTCTACTGTACGCTATATTGAGTTCATTTTTGGACACTTGCTCATAGGTGTCCTCATATAAGATCTGAAACATTCTATGTATGTAATTATTTTTTTCCATCATAATTAAACCACCCCCCTAATCTGGTTTCATGATATAAATGTCGTTATTAATGTGTTCAGGTTCAATCCATTCATTCTTAGTAGTGTTATATATATTTTTTTTATTTTTCTGTCATTCAATACATTTATTGGATCTAATTCACATATTTTTTCAAACAACTGTAACACTGGGTGCCGTGGGGGATTAAATGTACTAGATACTCTTAAACCTGTTATTATTGTTGAGAGTTCATTAAACTTAATACTAAAATTTGAATTTCTAACATACTGTTGGCACTCCATTAGTGGATTAGCTATATTAACTTTTCTAGTAGGCACAAATGACAACCTTTTAGTAAAATAATCAACACTATGCACATCAGTGCTTTGTGTAGTGAAATTGTACACTTTAAAGTCACCCTCAGTGTTTGTGATGATTGTACACTGATGTCCATGCATAATGTCATTAATGTCCATGTTTTCATTTGTCAAATTTAATACTGCTTCGTTCTCTTTGAGTCTTGGTTCTGCCACCGTGATTTGCCATACTGGTAAGGTGGAGCGCTGAGTTCATTTTCCATTGAGCTCTCGGTGGGGGTAGGGGTGGAAATGGATTGTGGTTTCCTAGTTGATTACATCAATTCATTTGGCTGTCCTTTATTTGTTCTGATTGTCTTAAAGGGGGAAACTTTAAAGGGGCATTAGTAAAAGTTTCTTACATGCTGTCCTGACTTTTATTCACATGTTGGTTGGTGTTTTATTGTTGGTGTTACTATTCCGATGAAAGTTCCTATTACCCCATACCTGAGATTCTGATGGACTGGGTATGCTGTGTCATTTAAATCAGTTCTGTCCCATTCCAATTTCTTAATTTTTCGATTTTTTTATAAGCTGCATCTGTTCACTAGTACTTATAAAGATTCTGGAATGTTCATATTTATACTGTTCGTAAAATGCATTGTATTTTATCAAATTGTTTAACAGTTCCATATATGCTCAACCTGGCTTATCAAATAAAGCCAATAAATCCCTATACAGTGCTGAGTATTTCTCTAAACCTGTAGGGTACCTCCATATTCTAAACCCTTTAGGTACTCTACTGGTTTTAATACATTCAATAAAGTATGCATTTTCTAACTGCAGTTTTTTTTAATTTTGAGAAGTTTATAATCATACTCACTTCATTAATGGTATGTCTGCTGTGGTGTGGCTGAAGATAAAATCCCAATACTGGAAAACGTGTGAAATATAAGAAGGTGGTCCTGGCTAGACCAGGAAATGTGCAGTGTGCCTGAACAGAAGCACATAAAGAGTTGTCCCTAGAAGCAAGTTGGCTGCATGAGAGTTGCTGAACTTCGAGTTTGAGTGTGTGTGGCCTGCAGCACAGAACAGACATCTCAGTCATCAGAGTGTGGGGCATTGTAGTCTAGTAGAACTAGAGCAATGTTGGATACTAGTCCTTTTGGAGAAGCAGGAAGTCCTGGAGACATGAGCTCAGTTAGTGGCTTCACTGCTTGCTGGAGGAGTGAAGGGGGCTGTACCTGATCACCACTGTGAGGGGGGGGGGGGTGTCTGTGGCCCACAAAGTGCACTGATTTCCTTGTCAGAGACCAGAGAAACTTGAACAGTGTGTTCTTTCCAGGAGGTATGGTAATCTATGGGCTTGTGTTACTCAAGGAACTGAGCAACAGACCTGTACTATGTCCATTGCGCATCCTCCTTGTAGACTGCTTACTGTGGCTGCACCAGGGAGTAAGGACAATACATTGAAAACCCTGATGCCTCTGTGATTGGCTCTTACCTCACATAGAACAAATGGTGTGTGGACAGCTCTCGCCTGTAAGAAATGAATGGGCTAATCTGTTGCTTACAGGGCTGACAGAAACAAAAACTTTGTTGGAGGGGAGAGGCATACAAAGACGGGGGTTGAAATGCTGGTCACAATAGTTTGTTGTACACTTGAGGTTTTGGGTAGGTGATGATGCCATGTCAGATGTAGTTAGTCCTGTCTGTATACAATTATGTCTCTGTACTGCCATGAAGTCCATGCGTTTGGTATGGGACCCACTTTGGCAGTACACTCAACCCCTTTATCTCTGGTAGTCTTTTCTATGTCTGTGTGTTGGCCAGTACTAAGTTCTTGTATGTAAGTCATAAAAAATAAAGGATGGAGAGCGCTTCATTTGGCATGCATGAGGAGATGGTATGCATTTGCATGCTATAGATGATCCCATCTTGTCTCACTGTCCTGGAAAGATGCAGCCTGATGTACATCGTGTTTCACTGTTGCAGTCATTACTCTTGGGTTATCCTGCTGGCAGGCTACCCGCAGTCGGCCCGAGTTCCAAAGTCTAGGTCTGGTGTCTGTTGCTGTCGCCTCTTCCCTGACGTCAGTACGCCAGGGGTATAAAAGATGCAGCCGACGCCATTTTCTTCAGTCTTTCTTGCCGCGAGGTGCCCGAAGCAAAAGCAGTTCTCAAGTGCCGGTCGGCCAACTCCTGAGATTTTCAAAGCCGAATTTCAGAACCGAAGTCTTCATTAAAGCTAAGTACCTTGTTGGGGAAACTTTTTTCTTGCTCCAGACCAATGTCAGAAAAAGTTAACAATTGTATTTCTTGTGGGAAGCAAATACCTCATAAGGATTTTCACTCTTAATGTATTCTTTGCCTAGGCCTGATCACAACGTTGCTAGCTGTCAGTTTTGTGCTAGATTCAACCAACGCACTATCAAGCGTCAATTTGATTTTGCATTTCATTACTTTGGCCGAAGATTTAATTATATAATGCCGGTGGAACAGCCGACAACCAGAGTTTACAAAAAACACAAGGACAAAGATAGGCATCGAGGTCCAAAACCGACGACGAAGCCTCTTCTAGGCCAGTAGACAGTTCGCCGGTTCACAGTGAGGCGCTTTTGCAGCCCCTGGCTCCTGCTACCTCAGAGACACAGGCTGCTTCCGACTCCCACGTGGAGCCAACTGGGCCTCAGGACTCTGAAATCAATCCCTGAGATGGGTCCGGAGCTGATGAGCAGGCACTGGCTTCTGAGGGTGTCTTCAGACCTACACAACTATATATTAAGCCATCCTCAGCTTCAAAGACTAAAGCAGCTCTAAAGACAAAGAAACAAGTACAGCATTCTCCTACTCAGACTTCCATGCCTAAAAAACAGATGCTCAAAATGGCCGAAGACCTAATTACTTTGATCAGGGGCTCCCATCCCCCTCCTGATAAGAGGCCTAGGCAAGAGAGAGAGTATGACTCTTCTGATCAGGTATCTATTTCCTCTGATTCCTCCTCTGAACAGGATTTTTCCATGCTTCCCTATGAGGATTCTGATGCTGAAGAATCCATTCCTTCAGCCTCTTCTCCTGAGGACTATTCCACTGCATACTATGAGGGAGCATTTCCACTGGGAGAGCCAAGATTATTCAGAGTCTAAGAAAAGACTCAGAGACATCCTGCTACTTCCTCAGCATAGACCCCTTGCAATTCCTCCTGTTTTAGACATTGTAGATGATGTATTTTCGGAGTCCGGACTATCCCCTGACTCTTTACCTGCTAAGCCAGACAGATACTACAGGGTCCTGGATTCTCATAAATTCCTATATAAAAACTATATCTCAGGGTCCCAAGGGGGTTAAGGCTGCTACTGCGAAAAACCCTGTCCCCTGATAGGGATTCTAGGGTTCTAGACAGATGGGGGGAAAAAGTATACACTTCTGCCACCCTGACTATAAGGGCTTTAAGTTGTCAATTTCATATGCTTAAATATCAGCAATATTTACTGTCACTACTTAAACAGAAAATGTTGACAAATACTGAATGTTCTGAGAACAAGGAATTGCAGGATTTATTACATGCAACTGAACAAGTGGGAAAGCATGCTTTGCAATGTGGTTATGATTCACTGGAGGCCTCTTGTAGGGCCGCTGTTACAGGTTCTGTTATTAGAAGGCATGCTTGGTTAAAGGAACAAAATCTGCCTGATCATGTTAAAGCAAAATTATTAGATGCACCATTACAGCATGATACTTTGTTTGGTACTAAAGCAGAAGAGGTGTTGAAAAAAATGTAGGATAAAGCAAAATCCATGCAGACAGTCAAGGATTTCTTACAGGTACAGCCACCCAGGTTTAGCAGGAACTGGCCTTCTAAAACATGGTCCTTTCCAGTCTCAGAAAGAGCACAAAGAGGCAGATACAGGCGTCCTAGAGGCAGATCTCAGCCCCAAGGCTCATGCAGGCCTAAACAATGGGGTGCTCCTAACTCCAAAAGCAGAGAAGACAAAGCACAACCTTACAGGAAATGGTCCCAATGACTTTCCTCTTCCAGTTCCAAGCAGTTTCCTTTTGACAGCCCCCTTAGGGGGAAAACTAGCAATTTTTTCATCAAATTGGCAAATGGTTACCCAAGACAAATGGGTTCTCAACATAGTGTCCCAAGGCTACAGGTTCCATTTCCACACCCTATCAAGGTCAAAGGGCATGCTAGACCTGCCACACAATCAATGGGCAGAGGCACAAAAACAAATTACAGCCCTCATGAACATGAGGGCCATTCAGCAAGTACCACAACAAGAGCAGGGGCGAGGATTTTACTCCAGACTTTTTCTAGTGCCCAGGAAGGACAAAACCTGGAGACCAATTCTGGACCTATCTATACTAAATACATTTTTGGAAGTCCCAAAATTCAAGATGTTGACTCTTCAGCAGCTACTGCCCATGCTGGGCAAAAGGGCTTGGCTAGTAACTTTGGACCTAAAAGAGGCATACCTACATGTCCCAATCAGACAATCTTGCAGAAGATACCTCAGATTCATAGCTGGCTCAATGCATTACCAATTCTCTGCACTGCCCTTTGGCTTCTCTACTGCGCCCAGGGTCTTTACAAAATGCCTGGCACCAGTAATTGCGTTTTGCAGACAAAAAGGAATTCAAATTTATCCCTACTTGGACGACTGCCTAATTCAAGCAGAGAACAAAGACACTCTCCTAAAGCATCTGGCGTTTGTAAAAAGATTACTAATTGGCCTAGGGTACACATTAAACGAAAATAAATCAAAACTAGTGCCCTCTCAAGAGATAATATTCCTGGGCGCAAGCTTAAATACAACTGCCCAGATGGCTTATCTCATGCCAGACAAGCAAAAACAACTGACTGATTACTTCAAGAAATTGGCAACAAAAACCCACTTATCTGCAAGGAAAATCCTGCAGGCCTTGGGTTTCATGGCATCCTGCATTCTACTAATTCCATATGCCAGACTGCATATGAGGAAACTACAGTGGTATCTCAAAAGTGTTTGGACTCAGCATTGCCACAGCCTGGAGACAGTAATTGCACTCATTCCCTGCCTACAACAGGAGTTTCGATGGTGGGCAGAAGCCTGTCACCACAACAAGGGTCTGCCATTCAGATTACCCACAGCCAGACAGACACTGACAATGGATGCATCAGATTATGCCTGGGAGGCCCATATGGTAGGAAAATGTATTCAGGGCACATGGCCTGCAAACCAGATGCATCTTCACATCAATCAAAAAGAGATGCTAGCTGTTCAAAATGCCCTGACAGCTTTCAGGGACCTGCTTCATCCAGGACAATTATTAATAAAGACAGACAACACTACGGTCATGTGGTACATAAACAAGCAGGGAGGTACTCATTCCTACCCCCTCTGCAGACAAGCAATGACCTTATGGGACACAGCATTGGCCTTTCAACTTCACCTGCAAGCTCAATTCCTGCCAGGAAAAACAAATACTCTGGCAGACGAACTAAGCAGCAACCTCATGGATCCCCACAAATGGAAACTGGATCCACAAGTCTTCAGGATGATAACAAGGAAATGGGGATGCCCAGACATAGATCTATTTGCCTCCCCTCACAACTGTCAGTTGCAGAGATTTTGCACAAGGACTTACCACAAGCAAGCATGGAAAGTGGACGCCCTATCATTCAGCTGGAAAAATCTAACAGTATATGCCTTTCTCCCACTACCTCTCCTGAGAGAAGCCAAAATGATTCTGATTGCACCAGACTGGCCACGCCAGCACTGGTACCCAATCCTGAAGAGCTTGTTTCAAGGTCCAGCATGGATATTGCCTCAAACTTCTCACTTGCTGACCCAACAAAACAATCAGATCCTGCACAGCCAACTCGGGACCTTAAATCTGGCAGCATGGCGGATAATGTAGCCATTATGAACATTCCCCTTTCAAAAGCAGTTATGGATGTTATCTTGGAGGCCAGGAGGCCCAGTACCAGAAAGTCTTATGCAAAAAAATGGAAGAGATTCTGTGCTTGGAACCAAGGACAAGGCATTGACACGTCTGTACCAAACATTCCTCAGATTTTACAATACCTGACTGAGATGCTGAGCAAATGCCTTTCTTTCTCATCAATTAAGATTCATGCCTCTGCCGTTTCTGCACATTACAATACAGAACCACCTATCTTTTCTCACCCTTTAATAAGGCAGTGCCTCAGAGGGTCCAAAAACATTAGGCCTCCAAGGAGAGCACCAATTCCGGCCTGGGACCACAATTTTATTTTGAAAAAACTCACACTGCCTCCTTTCGAGCCAGCATCAACAGCGGATATTAAATTCTTATCCTGGAAAACAGCTCTGCTCCTTGCCATTACCTCTGCAAGACGAGTCTCGGAGTTACAAGCACTCATGGCTGTGGAACCTTTCATCATTTTTCATCCAGACAGGGTTTCTCTGAGGACAAACCCTACATTTATGCCTAAGGTGGTGTCCAGTGTGGCGCTCGATCAAACTATTCACTTGCCTACCTTTTATCCAAATCCACAGAACAAGTGGGAGAAAATTCTGCATTCTTTGGATATACACAGGCAGTTATGCTTCTACTTGGACAGAACTAAAGCTTTCAGAAAGGCTGAGCAACTTCTAGTGTCATATGCTGCAGGATCACAAGGAAAGGCCATCTCAAAACAGAGTATTTCTAAATGGATAGGCCATTGCATCCGTTTCTGCTATTCTCAACATGGCAAATCAGTGCCTAAGGGCATGAGGCCTACCTCATTCCACCAGAGCAGCAGCCACTTGAACAGCCCTTCTCAGGGGAGTACCAACCAAAGAAATCTTACAGGCTGCAACTTGGAGTTCCGTGCACACCTTTACAAAGCACTACCACTTGCCTCTCTAAGTCCAGAGCAGGCTTTGCCACTGCAGTTCTGCAGGGTCTCATAGCCTCTCCTAATCCTATTTAGCCCAGCCACCCTTCCTCAGCTTTGGGATTCAACCCAAGAGTAATGACTGCAACAGTGAAATACGATGAACATAGTACAGTTGTGTACCTACCATAAATGTAGATGTTCGAGTGTATTCACTGTTGCAGTCCAGGTTACCCACCCACCCATCCCCCTTCTCTTTGCTGGGTCTAATCTGCACTTCTCCATCCTATACAACCTTTTTGGTGTATTTGCTTGTAGATGATGGAAATGTTATTTTTGTGTATGCATTTCTGTTTGATGTATATTTTTCAGCCTACCTATTTGGGGCACCTGACATCTGGGGCAAGAAAAACTGAAGAAAATGGCGTTGGCTGCATCTTTTATACCCCTGGCGCACTGACATCAGGTAAGAGGCGACAGCAACCGACTCCGGACTTAGACTTTGGAACTCGGGCCGACTGTGGGCAGCCTGCCAGCAGGATAACCCAAGAGTAATGACTGCAACAGTGAATACACTCGAACATCTACATTTATGGTAGGTACACAACTGTACTTTGTCTGTATGCAGGTATAGCTGGGCACATTTCCTCTCTTGGAACTGCAGGTCCATATTCCTCATGTCCCTAACTGATGTAGGTGTGAGTTAGATTGTGAAGCAGCACTCTGCCTCCTCACCCACAGCATTTTGTGCACAGGGCATCAAAATTAATATTACTTGCATTGCATGGGAGGGATGCCTTGAGTTTTGATGTGTTTTCACACTTTCACATGCAGTTTATATGTTCCTTGTTCTGCAGAAAACAGAGTGTTAGGACATTAGGCCCCCACATTCTTTAGTGTCAGCTTTACAAACTTCCACATGAATACCATCTGTTCCTGGGGACTTTCTGTGGATTGGTTTTACATCACAATTTTTATCTCATATCCTCCTCCTACCCTAACTGTTAGTAATTGAGCCTCACTACTTCTAACCTAGGCATATTTAATTCTTACATAAATATGTCCATTTGCACCTTTTCTTGATTTCCATATATCTGTGATTTGTACAGTCTTTCATAAAATTTCTAAAATATTAATGGTGCCTCTACAGGATCCTCTTATCTTCCTTGTTAAAGGCTCCTTAAGCTTGGCAATGACCCTTTCTACTTTCTGTTGCCAGAGTCGTCGTGCTAAAATATTTTGTACTCTGGAGTTATCAAAAAACAGTTGCTTAGCAGTCTTTCTAAACTCTTGCATGTTATCGAAGTAATCCCTTATTTCTGTTGAGCATTCTGCAATTGCTCCTGTTCATCTGTGAGATTCCCCATATTCTGCAACACTTTAACATTTGCTAGTCCCTCTAAATAGTTCTTGTTACTTCTTAACCATATCTCTCTCTCTTATTTCCACCTTATTTTTTAAACTCCACTTAATTCTATACAGCTGCTTAGCTATATTTTCAGAAGAAATTTCTGTCTTCTCCAATAACTTCAAAATAATTTCCACTACCCACTCCTTAGATAGGTGGGAAAGACCCAGTGTCTCATTTTTTATTTCATTACCCTTCTTTTTTATTTAGTTGTTATTGGCACGTGATCTTAAATAGTTATTGGATGCATATCAAAAGTTTCAAATCTGAAGTAGTTACTTCATTTGCTCTGCAACCTGTGTGAGCCGGCAGCTTCACAAGCTACAAGATCTGAGCTCCTAGCTCCTCCCCCTACCCATAATCCCCTGCCACTAACTGTATTACCTCAGATCGTTTTTGCCGCGGCTGTAGACAGCTACTTTTTGAAGAGCTCCTTCGCTGACTGGTGAGATTGTTTATTTTTTTCTCTTAGAGAAAAGCCTTTTTCTTAGTGTTGATTGTGGTGTGTGTTCAGCGCCTGTAGCCAGTATAGTTTGTTAAATAGTTTCCCTTTTTTGTTTAGTGTTAGTTTTTCTGTGTCCCCCCCCTCTCCCACTTAGTGTTTGGGTGTGCGTGCATTGTGGTAGAGAATGGCTGAAGGGCCCAAAGCCGTTTTTTCAAAATGTACTGAGTGTGGCCATAAGCTTTCCCCTGCTGATGGCCACACTCAGTGCGTTTTATGCCTGGGGGTGGCCCATTTATCAACAGACTGCCAAATCTGTGCAGCCTTTAACTTCCGGGCACTTAGGGGCAGGAAGAATAAGCTAATCCTGGTGGGCTTGCTTCCCCAGGATTCGGCTGCTTCTTCCTCTCCCGCTAAGGCTCAGGCTGGCTCCACAGCCCCAGTGCCTTCTGTTCCCCCCGCTCAACTGGGGACTGAACCTCCCGCTTCGAGCTTGAGTTTGGGGGCTCTGGTGCCTCTTCCTCTAAAGAGAAGAGGCACAAAGATAAGGAGAGACATAGGTCTCATAAAAGGCGGGCTGAGACTCAACCCTCAGCCCCACCATCTAAGCTAGCTAGCTCTCCCTCGAGGGTTTCCGGATCCTCCCCCTCGGCTCCGTTCGCCTCATTTTTCACCGGAGCCGGAGAAGGAGTACCGGTCTCCCTCGAGGTCGTCGAGGCAACCCTCTCAGCCTGCCTCGACGACTTCCTCTAGGTCGATCAGGAGCCTCACCGACGCCGATATGGATCGGATGATGCGACGATTCCTGCAGACCCAAATGCAGATGGGGGTGCTCTTGCCCCCCCTCAAGGGGGGGAGTGTGGCCTCTGTTTTTGCTCCGATCACTCCTTCTCCAACCCATTTTCGGGTTTTGGAGTCATCGGATCCGGGCCCTTTCAGAGCCGGGGTTTCATTGGCGCCAATAGCTCCGGTCTCTTCGACGCCGACCATGCCTTCGAGTGTTTCGGATCTGAGTTCTCGGGGCCGAGGGCCGAGCGTCTGATCCAGGGGAGTTGATGTGTCTTCGGCGCCGCTGAGGTCGGAGCACACTTCTCTCTCGGATCCGACCGCATCTGCTCCGACTCCGTTCCCTACCTCAGAGCCGAGGAGATTGCTCTCGGAGCCAGGGGAGAGTAGTTCTCCTTCGGCTTTTGAGGTCGTGGAGAGGGTGCTGTCGAGATCCTTCAGGTCCCCGGTCTGGGCTTCGGATCCTCCCGCACCCCCGCTGCATATGGGTCTATCCTCCATCATCCGTCCATTGGGACAGCCTACCCAAGCCCTCCAGCCCGTTCCTGTGAAGGAACAGGAAGCCGTTGACGAGCCTTCCTCGGACAGTCCCACCGAGGAGGTCCCTCGTAAACGGAGGTGTAAAAGGAGGCACCTGGACTCCCCTGAGTCCGTCACCACAGACACGGATTTGGATGAAAGGGAAGGTTCCCCAAGATCACCCACCCCCCCCCCCCGAGGATGTCTCCTTCGGACAGCATGGAGATGTTGCGTATTAGAGGGGGGTGGTCTGCCCAAAAACCTTCCACGGACGAATCCGTCTTCCTGGAGGCATTTGAGGAAGGCCCGTCTACCTCCTGGGTGTCCCCTCCGGCTGACCCCCTGGTAGACCTTATTATTATCAGGGCGTGGAAGGAGCCCAACACCGTGGAGCCAATCCCGAGATGGCCTGACAAAGTCCTTAGCCCCCCATCAGATAGACAGTCATGGGTCAAGGGGTCTCCGATCGATGCCATGTTGGTGGCAGCTGCCATGAAGAGAGAACTCGCCCAAGAGAATTCTTCGGTCCACCCGCCGGATAAGGAATCTTGAGCGCTGGACCGCATTGGGAAGCAGATGTTTGCTTCAGCGACCTTCTCAGTGAGGGCACTGAATTATATGGCACATACCATTAGGCTACAGCGAGACTTGATTAAGGAATACGCTGCAGCCCCCCCAGAGTCCATGTCTGTCGAGGACAAGCAGGTGTTTTCGACTTGTATGGCCACTCTAAATTCCATTTCTAACACGTCCATGCGGCTACTCTCTCATGCAATGGAGGGAGCCGTGAGGGCCAGCGGAGCCGGGGTCGTCTAGCGGCATCATGCCTGGCTCCACCTTTGCGATTTCACGGAACCCTTCAAGGCGTCCTTCACGAATGCGCCCTTTGACGGGTCTTCGCTTTTTGGCAAGACCGTTAGTGAAACGCTGGTCCAAAGCGAGAAGGACGGGAAGATGCTGTCTGCCGCCGGGGTCCACTTCTCTAATCCCCAACGATCCTTCTCAAGGAATCAGAGGGGACAAAAGAAGTTGTGGTTCCGCAAGTCTCAGCAATCCCATCCAGCTTTGGACCCCTCGTCCTCCAGAGGCAGAGGAGGACAAGGTGGACGCCGGCCCAGAGGCAGAGGGGGGCCACATAATTTTGGGTCTAGGGAGCCTTTCTTAGACAGACCCGCGCAGCAGCCCTGAGGGCTTATCCGGCTGTCCATCTCTGGAGGCAGTCGGGGGCTTTTGATGGAGCATCTGTCAAATTGGGGAGTCCATTATGACAGATCGATGGGTGCTCCGGATCATATCCAGAGGTTACTCCATTCCCTTCCTAAGCCTTCCCCCTACAAGCAGACACCTCCCCGATGTTCCACCCGATCAGAGGGAGGCAGTGGCTTCAGAGGTTTTGAAGTTGCTAAGAAAAAGAGCCATCCAGCCCGTCCCCCCAGATCAGTCCGGATTGGGTTATTACTCCAGGTTCTTTTTAGTGCCAAAGAAGATGGGGGACCTAAGACCCATCCTAGACTTGTCCACTCTGAACCTGTTCATCCCCAAGGAAAAATTCTGGATGGTCACACTTCAATCAATTCTCCCCTTGCTGCAGGAGAACGACTGGATGTGCTCTATAGACCTCAAGGATGCGTACTACCACATATTGATGGACAGACGATCCAGAAGGTTTCTCCGCTTCCGGCTGGGAGCCAGTCATTATCAGCTCTGGGTTCTTCCGTTCAGCCTCACCTCAGCCCCCATGGTGTTCACCAAGGTCATGGCAGTGGTTGCAGCCCACCTGAGACTTCAGGGCATTCAGGTTTTCCCGTACCTAGACGACTGGCTCCTTACTGCCGCCAACAGGCATCAACTCTGCCTTGCAAGAGATTACGCTCTGACTCTTGCTCAGAGTCTAGGCATCTCAGTGAATCTTCAAAAATCCTTCCTTCGCCCCGTACAAGTATTAGAGTTCATAGGGGCCAGATTGGATACCCGTACTTCTCGAGCCTTTCTGATGTCGGACAGGCTGAGCAGCTTGTCGCTTCAGGTGCTTACTCTTCTTCAGAGCCAGGCTCCTCCGGCGGAGTTAGTTCTGAGGGCACTAGGGTCTATGGCAGCGACAATCGGTCTATCCCTTCATGCACGCCTGCGAATGCGGATTTTACAATGGACCCTCCAGGTTCAGTGGTCGCTATTACTCCACCCGTTAAGCTCTCCAATCCCACTGAGCAGAGTTTGCAGAGACTCCCTTCTTTGGTGGCTTCACTCTTGAGAGCTGACGCTAGGGAGACCCTTTGTGATTCCCCCGCCCCAAGCCACATTGACCACGGATGCTTCTCGCCTCGGGTGGGGGGGGGGGATTGTTCGGGCAGAACCATCCAAGGGCCGTGGACTTCCCTAGAGACTGCTCTGCATATTAATGTCCTAGAGATGAGGGTGGTGCTTCTAGCATTGCAAGCTCTCCATGACCTTCTACCTCTGGGGACTATTGCAGTCCAGACAGACAATATGTCAGTAGTCTGGTTCATAAACAAACCGGGAGGAACCAGGTCTTATCCCCTTTGTCGAGAAGCTATGAGGGTGTGGGAATGGGCGATATCCACCAACCACTTTCTAGTAGCAATGCACATTCCGGGACAGTCCAACATATTAGCGGACAAACTGAGTCGGATAATTCTCACTCCGTACGAGTGGTCTTTCAATCCATTAGTTGCGAAGCAGATCTTCCGCAAGTGGGGTTGGCCTCGCTGCAATCTCTTTGCTTCTCCATTAAACACAAAATGCAGCGAGTACTTCGCAATACTTCCCCTCCGAGGGGGAGACTCCCAGAGACGCCCTAGTTCATGCTTGGCCTCCCGGTCTTCTTTATGCTTACCCTCCCCTTCCGCTTATGACCAAGTTCATACAGAAAGCCTCTCGGTTGGGGAGCAAAGTTATCCTCATAGCCCCATTCTGGCCTCGCCAGATCTGGGTCCCATACCTGCAGTCACAGTTTAACTCCCCCTTGGATACTGGAACCCATTCCAGACCTGATTTCACATCCCGCAGGATGTCAAACCCGAACCTGGTAAACCTCAAGCTTGCGGCTTGGTTGATCGAGTTCCACTGATGGCAAGGACTCCCGGTATCTCATCACCAGTGAAGGCCATTCTGGTAGCGGCTCATAAGCCGGCTACCAGGAAAATATATAACAACAAGTGGAAATGTTTCTCCATCTGGGCCTGGATCCTTTTACAGTTCCTATTCCAACAATCTTGGACTTCCTGTCGCTGATTTTTCGGCAGGGAGCAAGTGCTTCTGCGGTTAAGGTGCAGTTAGCAGCCATTTCCCATTTTCATGTGGGAGATGGACTAGGGTCATTGGCATCCACAAAGTTATGCAAAACTTTTTTGTGAGGCATCTTTCTCTTGAAGCCTCCTGTGAAAACGGTGGTGGTGCTCCCATGGGATTTGACACTAGTCTTGCAAGCCCTGACGAGTCCACCCTTTGAGCCTGCAGCCTCGATTCCTTTAAAATTCTTGTCCTGGAAAATGGCTTTTTTGGTAGCTATTACTTCTGCCAAGAGGGTTTCGGAACTCCAAGCACTGTGTATGAAACCCCCTTATCTCATTTTTCACAGGGATAGAGTGTCTCTCAGGACTAACCCGTCTTTCTTACCTAAGGTGGCTTCGGAATCTAATATCAATCAATTTGCCCGTGTTCTTTCCAAATTTTCAGAATAAGAGGGAGTACATATTGCACAAACTGGACGTACACAGGCAAGTACGTTTTTACTTGCACAGAACTAAGGATTTTCGCAAGTCTGATCAGTTGTTTGTGTCCTTTGCAAAATCAGCCAGGGGAAGGGCCATTTCTAAAGCAACCCTAGCAAATTGGATTTGTCAATGTATAGTTCAGGGGTATGTATCTTCGGGCAAACCAGCTCCTATGGAAATACACGCTCATTCTACCCGGTCCATCGCCACCTCAGCAGCTTTCTGGTCCAGGGTTCCCTTGGACGACATATGTTCAGCAGCTACCTGGTCCTCTTCTCATACGTTCTTTTCTCATTATAAACTGGATAGGATATCGAGAAGTAGGGCTTCTTTTGGCTCTGTGGTGCTTTGGAATATCCTTCCATAAAGCCACCCAGCTTTCCTAGTCTTTTTGAATCTCAAGGTTGTCCATCTCCATATTCCTATTCATCCCATTTCAGGAAATGTTTGTGTTTCTCCCTTGCATTTTCAGTTCTTTACTTTGCCGTTTGGCCTCTCTACTGCCACAAGGGTCTTCGCTACATGCCTTGCTCTTGCGATCGCATTTTGCAGGAAGAGGGAAATACAGATTTTTCCTTATCCGGATGACTGCTCCTTCAGGCTTCCTCTCCAGAGGTCTTGTTTCAACACCTTCACTATGCTGTTTACCTCTTCTCTGATGCAGGTTGCAGACCATTCCTGTACTGGCATCCCTGCCTCCACCCAAGGCTTTAATTCTAATTACATTTTTTGTATAACCTTCTTCGTCTGATCTCCATTACAGCCAGGGAGTTTCTAAGGACTCTGGGTTTCATGGCTTCCATTATTCTATGCTTCCTGTAACCAGGCTTCATATGAGAAAGCTACAGTGGTTCCTAAAGTCTGCCTGACTTCAACATTCCCATCCTTTGGCCTTTCCATCTCTTCCTCTTCCATGCCTCAAGCTAGAGCTTCAGTGGTGGATTCTACTGTCTTACAGTCCAGGGTTTCATTTTTCAGCCTCCAGTCCCCTCTCAGGAGCTCTTTTTGAATGCCTCAGATGTGGAGTGGGGAGCCTTTTTTAGCCCTCTAAAGGTTCAGGGCCTTTGGTCCCTTTGTCAGAAGGACCACCACATCAACATCAAACAGATAAGGGCCCTTCTTGCCTCTCAGACTTTCATTCTCTATTCCTTCCAGGGCCTTTCAGAATCTTTATGGCGATACCACAGTGCTGTGGTCTTAGCTTCTGTGCAGACTAGCTCTTCAAGTTTGGGTTATGGATGCCCAATATCAGGTGACTCCTTTGGGTTGTGTATATTTCTTCAGAACATATCTCTCAATCTCTTAGAGCAAGAAATCTGGACAAAGTTTAAACTAATGTGGGGACAAAAGCCCCAAAATAGGGACAGATTTTAAATACTGCAGTAATAAAACTTAGAAAGTTGCTAGAATGACATGATTTGGGTTGGAATGCATTTTCTGAAGAATGACATTTGAAACTCGAATGTATGTCATTAGTTGGTGACTTCAGTTCTCAATGATTTGACAGAAAAGCACAAATTCTATGAGGAACAGAGGCAAAAATCTGGGCATGGCATTCTGTGAAATTCTGGACAGTTCAGAGGTATGGAACAGGACATTGTGGCAGACTCTCTGACCAGGTCTATTAGACAGACTCATGAATGGATGTTTCAGGACGTTGCCCACCAGTGGGGTATTCTTCGGATAGATTTTTTTTGCCTCCTCTCTGAACAGATATCTTCCTGTCTTTTGCAGCAGAATCCCATGTCCTCTGGCTTGGAAGGTGGACACACTCCTTTTCCTGGGAGGGGATGTTTATCTATGCCTTCCCTCATCTTCCTCTCATACCATGGGGCTTGTTAAAGATAGAACAAGATTCTCCCAAAATCTTGTTGGTGACCCCATTTTGGCCCAGACACCATTGGTTCCCTCTTATGCCCTTAACCGAGGACAATCACCACAAGTTACCTCACAGGGTGGACCTACTGTCGCACGACAAGTGGTCTCTCATCCATTCCCACTTGTCCACTCTTCAGCTGACAGTGTGGGTGATAGGATTTTGATCCCTTTTAGGCACCTTTTTTCCTAATGACATGCTTTAGATTCTGCAGGAGGGCAGGAAACCCACTACTAGGATATCTTATTTGTCCAAATGGAAGAAATTTTCTGGTTGGTGTCTTGCTCATAACCTGGATCCACTTTCTGTGGAAGTTCCTATGGTTTTCTCTTATTTCTGTGAATTGCTTAGTGCTGGGTTGGCATATTCTTAAGTTAAAGCCCACATTTTAGGTATTTCTGCTTGTCTGCCTCTAACTCTTCCTTTGGCTTCTAGATTTGAGGTCAAACAATTTCTTAAAGATGCATGGCTTTGAGGGCTCTGCTGGACCTTCCTACTCCCATGTTTCCTGTTGCACATTTGTACTCTTCCTAGTTTAAGGAGTACTGCAACAGTGATATGGAAGGACATAGTACAGCTGTATAAAATTTTACCATAACGGTAGATGTCTTTCCCTTCACTGCTGCAGTATTCACCCCCCCCCTTTTTTCCTTCTGGATGCAAATGTTCCTCTTTTACTCCATGGGCTGTTGTTCCTCCTGGGTCTTTTCACTTCTGAGGAAAGTACATCCGTATATCAACTTTATGCCCTACACCATGAGCGGGGAGTATATGTGTGATATTCAGCATCCCTAAAACAAACTAAGGCTTTGGTATACTGGCCAGACATTGAGCTACCCTTGGCAGGGGATCCCTAGTGTAAGAAATACTGCAACAGTGAAGGGAAAGACATCTACCATTATGGTAAGATTTTACACAACTGTACTTTGACAATGAAGTATAAACAGAGATTTGCGAGGCATGAGGTGAAAATGTTGGCGTGCACATTGAACATTCATTCATTTCCAGACAGAACCTGATTTATTCTGCTCACACTTGAGGCAGAGATATAATCTCCCCAGAAGGTATAGAATGTAGTGTTGGGAGGGATATATGAGGTAGCTTCCAAGTTTTTTAAAGGCAAGGCTACACTGTAGTATGCTACTGTCTGATATGTCCCCTTGTAGTATAGAGGCAGACATTAGAAGGCATCAAAATGCATCAGAGCGCAGTACATTATTGTATGTCTGGTCTGTGCAGAATGCCAGAAGGTACACCTGAAAACAGGCTTGTCCTATGGAAGTTAATTTATTCTGCAAGTAAAAGTTGCTGGGTTAGGTAGTAGCAGAATGGGATGTTGACGCACAGTGTATGTAATGTCAGTAAGCTTTAGTGTTTAGGCTTTGTTGGAGTGGAATGATTCAGATGTGGAGACTGCAAATGTGAATGGCCCATTGCATGCTGATTTTAGTCCCCCATAGATGGTAAATCTGCTTTGTTGTGGTTCAATAACTAAATCGGTAATCCCACATTGTGTGTGCCAAGGGGGGACCACACTATTGAGAGTATGCAGTCAGTGTCTAATACACAGATGCTTGTTAAAGGTGCAAGTCACAGTCATATAAAATAGGATGCTTCGGTGTCTGTTCTATTCTTCCATGGGCCGGGTTTTACAGTGCATTCAGTAGGGTTTCATGTTTAGTTAATGATGTACTCTGTGCTTCATTTAATTTGATGGTAGGTTACTGTCACAAAGTAACAGCTAGTATGCTTCTCTGTTGAGTCTGAGAAATGCGGTTTTATTCTCATTGAGATGAGAGGGAGAAGATATGTTAGAAACATTAGGTATTGTGTGGGAGTTAGCAAATTCAAGAGGCCACATTTTGAAAATATATACGCAGCATAGTGTGCCAGCAAGTAGTGCTGCCGCCTTAACAGAAGAGGTTCCTCAGTTTGATTGTTGAGTACATTCTCTGTGGCCTCTGTAGAGTCTTCATGTCTGTTTAATGTCTGTCTTTTTTTTTAGGTTTTCTGTTGGTAGTTTGGTTTCCTTCTACCTCCCAAAGACGTACAATAGTAAAATTGGCATTCTATAAGTAATCCGTAGGGGTACGTATGTGTAGTGTGTGGGTGATCATGTCTGTTCTGCAAACAGAATAAGTTTCATTGCCTTGAATCCTGGGATAGGCTTTAATGGCCTCATTATCCTAAAAAGATAAAGCAAGTTATTTGAAAATGTATGGACGGGTGAACGGAGAATGATTCAAGGATATGTCAATGAAATCCATTGTTTCAGTAGTCATTATGGAGAAAATTCAGTGTGCCAAGGAACAGACATGAAGATGTTTTAGAGTTGTGAAGAGAATGTTGAATACATCCTAAGTCTCCTATGGCAACTGTCTTATTGGTGGCAAAGTAAAGGGCATACTGGATGAATCAAATCATATATAGCTATGCTGTCTACAAATTTGGACTCAACACATGCTGTAGAAACTTTCTGTAACATTAAATATTTTTGCGCATTTTTTTTTTTTATTTATTTAAACTGTTTTTGTTGAAAGTGTCAGAATAGAACAGTGTTGTCCTTTTAGGTCAGGCACTGTTTGCTTCAGTGATCTTCTGTTATGGCAACCGTTCATGTAACAGACGTGTCCAAAAATTATTTTCAAAAGTTGCTTCATTTGTATTGTTACAGTGCAAAATGTTTATGGTTTAGACAGAGTTAACAGAATAAAACTAGTCGGCGCTTCACTGTGGTCTAAAACATTCAGTTGTACATTGTTGCCTGAGCTCAGTTGAGACAGGAAACCTGTGATTATTTTGAAGACCAATCCAGTTCAAGCAAAACTGGATTTTTTTAAGTATAGAACTTTCTTGAAATGTGCAGACATGGCAGAAGCTTTTGTAGAATGCGTGAAAGTAGTCTTGTGTGTCGGGATAATCTCCTTCATTGTGTTTCCTCTGTTTCTTATATATATAGCTAAAGAGATTTTGCTGACAGACTTTTTTGACCCACCCAGAAGGTGCATTTGTCTGACTTCTGTGAAAGCAGCAGCATTTAATTAACCAGCAACTTATTTTCTTTTTTCATTCACCCAAAATGAGATGAGAACATCAAATGAGATTTTCCTAAGATATTAAGTGCCACACAGCTTAATCTTTATAACAATATTTGAGCAACAAGGAACAGCTGGGTGTATGCTGTTGTGTAATAATAGTATCTCTGTGGGTGGGTCAGAGCATGACAGTACATGATGACCTTCTAGAAATTAGTATTTTCCATGGGACAGTTGACCTTTTTATTTTGTGGTACCTGATTTGCTTAAACACTAGAAATGAAAGTAGTCAAACCCTGCATTAGATTCTGAGCGAGTAAAAATCCGTGGCTAGCTTAACATCAGTCTGCCCTTCCTGGAGCACAGTTTCAAAACTTTAAGTGTATTACCAAGCTTGCCTTCATGGTTACTTGGAGCTTAAAGCCTCACTGTCTGCTGGAGCACATGCACATTTAAATGTAATAATGTTGTTGCATCATTAACATAACGTTGCAACAGTAAATCAGGCTGTACCTAACCTTTTGAGCAACTGTGCTCTTGTTTTTCTTTTTGCTCTGTAACTAGGTCATCAATGAAAGAGATCATTATCGTTTTATTCGCATGGTAATTTAAAAAAAATCATAATCAAGGCGGCCTGAGCAGCTTCCATATATATTTTACCTTTACAAGATAAATGGAGATTTCATGTGGGCTTTCAAAGGTATAAAATGTGAATGAAATATTAGAAAAACAGGACAAATGTTAAATGTTACATGGGGTTGGGAGGCATCCACTATTGTGGGCTGTATATCATTGCATACATTTTTTTTTTACTTAACCTATAGCAATTCATTCACTTCACCGTGAAATCAATTAAAAACACATTTATTTATTTTACATTTGTTTACCAGGGAGGTCCGACTGGACAGAGCTGTCCGTTTTCAGTGGAGGCCTGGGGAGAAAAGCTCCAGAACAGTTACTAACATACTATACATAAGATATTTACACGTTCAGTTATAAAAGTATAGCAGACAATAACATATGATTGCATAAGATATTTACATAAGCATAGTGGTTTAGACATACAGTTAAACATATAGCAGGTAGTAACATTTGATTGTTATTCATACAGTTTGTTTAGTAGAGATAATCTTGAAGATGTACTGAAGATAAGACAAGAAAGGAACTAAAAAAGGAGGCAAATATAGACAAGTTCATATGAGGTGCATTGACATTTTCAGGGAAAGCTTTTCAACTTAGTCTATATAGAAATTAAGGTGTTGGTTACAGAGCTTAAGTGTATCTTGTTTGCTGATCGTCCTTTGTTTTGCTGGTTTCAGTGGTCACAGTAAAAATGGCATTGTGCAAATTTCTTGATTTTTATAGACAAATGCACTGTAATGTGTAGAACTTTTTCAGTCTGTTTATTGTAATGATGCGCTTAATAACCTCTAAAAATGTGAAATTGATATCTGTAATTTGCAAATAATTTGTATGCCTGTGTTTGTGTGTATGAAATACAGTTTCATTCTTTTTAACAACTCATAGATGTTTTTAATTATCTAATAGCTGGTATTGAGAGGCTTGGTGCAAATTTTGTTTTTAATTGAACTGTGCATTTATTGTGACACTAGTTCAGGTTGTTATGCTTGTAGTCCACAGATAAGTTTGTACAAGTCGGTCATTGCTTTTTTTGTAATGCACTAAAATGCAGTTAACTAAATCATGATTAAACTGTTGCCTCTACTAGATTTTTGTACTCTGAATCAGTGGTATGAAATTTGAAGGACCTCTAATTCCTCTTCGAAAGCTCAGCAAAGTAACCTCCACTAAAAACTACTGTAATTCCTCTTGGAAAGGTAGACGAATAAAACTTCACTGAAGGACAGTGATTTTGTCTGTTCAGTCCATACTTTGGTCTTATGGAAATCTGGATGACTTAGATTCTCTGCTTTGACATCCTCAGATGGATGATCTGTGTTGTCTTGGGTCTACTTTTGCAATTAAGGTAACGTGTCTTGGTGATTTATAAAATAAAGGCTGTGGAATAATGGTGATACAGGCAGAAAGAATAATTGCTGTCTTGGTAAAGTTCCTTTTTTCGTGTATCTAGCGTTAGTACTAAACTGGATAAAATTTGAAGTATGTTCAAAAGATTGATGCGCTTTGTCTGCTAATATCTATGTTCCTTTATGGTCTTGCTACTTTTTTCTTTTTAATTTCTGTTGGTTTATCAATATTAACTGACCTAGAACTCCATTGCTTTCAAACAGTGAACTGTTGCCAGAGTATTGTAGCAATTATGTTGACAATGTTAGAGGAAACACCGAATTTCTCATAAAACAAGCAGGAACCACATTTCTGTGGAAGTATCCATCATCGGGGGAAGAAATTGCACTTATATTACCTACTTACATTTGACCTCTGAGAAAGGTCAGTTTAACAGTAAATTAGAATGCTTGGGTTTACCCACTTTTCATGTATCCTTTCCTAGCCAAGCTTCTGTAGCTATGTCAAGAATCTAAATGGCAATGCTCAGATCTTCTCTGAGCTACAACCGAATAACATTAAGTATACTGATCCCAAGAATATTTCCAATATCCTGGCAGATTGATTCATTGCCAACTTCATCCCCTCTAACCCCCTAAAGGGGCCCATCTCAATACTGAAAGATTGCCAAATTCCGGTAATAATGGCCACACAGGTAAAAAAACGCACTTTCCAAAGCTAAGAACACAGCATCCATGGGACCAGATGACATCCCGGGCTGTGTACTACATGAACTACAAAATGAACTGGCACCTCACCTGAGATGAGTGTGGCAGACAGTGTGCTGTGCATATACCGGAAAGACTGAGGTGTATGACCAAAGTTAAAAAAAAAAAAAGCGTGTGCATGCATGTATAATTGTATGCATTCATATTTGTTTAAAACTACAAAGTATCCTTTCCCTGATGGGAAACAAAAGGTAAAAATTTCAAAACTCTGATGAAACCGTAGCTAGTCTGCTAGTGTGAAAAATACTGTTATGCTTATATCAAGCAACCTTACTGTAAAGTTAAGCAGCTAAAATTGCTTCAAAATGTACTTGTTATCCAAAATAACAAGTAGAAAATGTTGCTAAGTAAGACATTACCTAATTTTCTACAAATAAATTTGATTTTTCCCCTTAAAGAAACTTACGGTCAAGCAAGATAGTTAAGAATGCTGCCCTGTAAAATATCATCAGTGCCAACTGAAAATGTTCAGAAATAAGCATAGAGAAGTAAGTTTACAAAATCAGCAGTTGGAGGAGTAGGAGAGGAGATTAGCTTCATTGTGAAAGTAATATTTCCTTGAGTATGTATGGTTATTGTTACATTAGACTTATATATATATATATATATATATATATATATATATATAGATATATATATATAGATATACATGTAGATAAACTTAATTTATGGATGGAAATATAGAAAATGGACTCTCTTACAAGTCATGCATCAGCATAAATCAAATGTTCTATGAATTTTGGCTAGACACCTTTGTAAACAGTTAAGTTTCCCGTTGTTATTTTTGTTAGATTGTTGGCACTCATTGTCAACGTCTTTCTTATTTCCTGTTGGGTTTTGCTTTATTATATGTACTGATATTTCTATTTGCTGTTTAAAAGATTATTTTATTAAATACAATAAAATATTTCAGAGATAAAAAAGGATGTTCACAGCTCCTTTCTCACTTCTGTCTGCACTGATATCCTTCCTTTAATACCTGAATCATCTGCTTTCATGCAATTTAGCCTTTAAATCATTTTTAGGGCTATTGCTTGCCTGATTTAGGGGAGAGTTATGAGAGTGAACATGAAATGATTGTTGGTTGAATCAGAGAGTGGCACAACCAACCATACATGATTTGCCAGAACAGTTAATTTTGTAGTAAGCTTGGTCAGTAGGGTTGAATGCTGTGATAGGGTATTGACAGATGTCACTTGCTATCCACATCAGTTAGATAAGTACTAAGCACTTCCATACTTTGAGCCTTCTGTTGCAGTGAGTAATATGTGCTTTTATTTCTCTCTCAGAATGCTGTCTTGTATGTTTTCTCCTTTGTCAGGTGCTGTGCCTTTTTTTCTGTGTAATTCACCTTAAATTTCTGTAACTCCAATTAGTCCATCTTATTATTTGCAGCACACTGCAGAAGTATTTTGGTCCCAATGTTCTTTCCTGTGGCTGTTCTCTGGATGAAAGTGAGATTAATAGGCCTGTAATTGCCAGGTCCTTCCTAAAGCCATCTTTACAAGAAGACCTGTGCCATCATTTTGCAGCACAAACCTGATTCTAAGTGGTGATCTTAGAGCACAGCCACTAGCAGTTAACAGAGACCCACTGCCAATCATTTTAGCTTATCTGAATTCCAGTCGTTATCTGCACATTAGCCTTTCAGACTTTTCTTCTTCCTCCACCCTGGTAATTTTTCCAGCTTTCTTTTTGTCTCCATCTGTCAGTGGTGGCTCGTGATATTGGACTGCACCCCCCCCCCCCAGCTGTGAACCACAATGCTACAATCCTACAAATCTTCCTGACCTGCACATAAAAAGTGAATTTGGACTGCTGCCTTACCAGTCTGGATTCAGGAAGAAGGTAGCAGACTGCTGATCCCCCACAAGTCTGTGCAGTAAGGAATGAACAAGAGCCGGGAAACCTGAAGTATGCACTCTGGCACAAACGCAGATGGACGTGGATTTATTTTATTCAGGATGAAGCGGATTTATTTTGCAGGTAGTGGATTTTATCATTCAGGATGAATGGTGTGGTGTGGTGTGGTGTGGTGTGGTGTGTGTGGTGCGTGTGTGTGTAATGCCTCAGTTGATTTATACTGGTGGTTAGACAATACCTCAGGCTTGAACGCTGTACCTCCGGTGCAGGTAACAAGAGCCTGAATTCCCTACCCACCACCATTTGTGAAACTTTTGCAGATTTTTCCCTCATATTTTGTTCTATTCCTCATAAAATCTGTGATTTCTGAATTTTTAATTCCTTAAATAGTTGATGGCACAGTGGTAGCATTGTTGCCTCACAGCTAGAGGTTCTCTGGTTTGATTCTTGGCTGGGGTGCCTTCTATGTGGAGTCTGCATGTCCTCTCTGTGCTTGTGTGGGTTTGCTGTGGTGTCCTCCCATGTTACAAAGACATGTGTCTGCAGTATTTCTCCCTGGGCCTTCGCTGAAAATTGGCTTTTGTTCCAAGTCAGACTTTCCTGGTTAACAAATGTTAAATAAATAAAATTGACAGGCATTTGCATTTCAGACTTCATATTCTTCAAAAGTGCATAACACAAAACCTTTTATTCTAGCAATTTTCTAAGTTTATAAGATGAATATTTGAAATTTGTCCCTATTTCTGGGACTGTATTCCCCCCATTATTGACTTCATCCAGGTTTTTTGTGCTA
This sequence comes from Protopterus annectens, assembly GCF_019279795.1. NCBI lineage: Eukaryota > Metazoa > Chordata > Ceratodontiformes > Protopteridae > Protopterus > Protopterus annectens. The sequence goes on from NC_056727.1 coordinate 952,533,319, forward strand.
AGGTTGAGAGCTATGGTGAGAACTGAATATGTTTGAGGGCTGTATTCCACCATTACTGGCTTTGTCCAGGTGTTTTGTGCTAAGAGGTTGACAGCTATGGTGACAACTGAATTCACTAAATGGTAGCCATTTAAGTTTCAGTCTTCTTCTCTTTCACAAAACAGCTGATTTGGCATAGTACTATGTTGCTCTGACTGTTTTGCACAGGTTCCAGGGTTCAAGACCTGGCAGTGAAATGTATGGTGGTAACACAGCATTTTATTCTAGCAACTTTCCAAGATTATACAAGCAATGTTTAAAATGTGTCCCTGGTTTTTGGGCTTTTGTTCCCCCCCCCTAAATAAATTTTGGCTTTTTCCGGATTTCTTGTGCTGCGAAGTTGAGAGATACAGTTGAGTGTTAAGTAGATTTTTCAAGGAGCTGAAAGCTGCAGAGGAAGAAAAGTTTAGTGCTGCTTATGCTAAGTCTGCTTGCATCGTTAATAGCACAATAGGTATAGGTAGTGTAATTGCTTTTGATGCAGAAAGATGTGGGTTCTACTCCCACAGGGGGTAGATGCTGCCGTACTAAGAATGTCCTCTTTGGCGAAGACACCTAGTAACTATGAACCTGTTAGTTTGCCATCCATTCCCTATTGCATTATTACTAGCTTATCATTTTTTAATGTAACATAGACAATTTATTTCTCAAGGGCAACAGACACTTTATTTGTAGATGAAACAATGAAATATAAAGTTGTTTGCTAGCAGCAACCTCTTCATTAGTTGCAGATCTCTTTAATGTGGAATTATTTAGATGACTTTTACTTCTGCAGAGTTTGTGCATATTTACTGATACTGGTGGATTGTGGATGTTTGAGTAGACTTTTTTATGATGGAAATGTTCTCAATTGGGCAGATGTCCTTCAAGAATGCAACTGCAGTCATAACATGTGGGTTGTCCTGCCTCAGGCAGCCCTCGGTCGGCCGGATTCCAAAGTCTGGGTCCGACGTCGGCTGATGTCGCATTTCACTCCGACGTCAGAGCGGCTGGAGTACATAAGCATCAGCCGACGCCATTTTCTTCAGTCTTTCTTGCCGCGCGGTGCCCGAAGCAGAAGCAGTTCGCAAGTGCCAGTCGGTCAGCTCCTGTATTCTACGATACCAAAGTCATCAAAAAAGCTAAGTACCCCATTGGGGACCTTTTCTTGCCTCAGCTGATGTCAGAAATTACTGAAAAAGTTTTTTGTGGTAAACAAATACCTCATAAAGATTTCCACTCTTACTGCCTCCCTTGCCTGGGCCCAGACCATGACATCTCGGCCTGTGTAGCCTGTGCTCGCTTCAACAAGCGCACTCTCAGGCGCCGGGCAGAGTTCGCTGAAGATTTTTTTGGCGATAATTTTGCTTACACCATGCCGTCGGATCTTCCGACATCGCAAACTCCCAAAAAGCGAAAAGACCGGGACCGACTTCCTCGGCCCGCGTCTACCACCGACTCCACGCCAAAACCTAGCGCGAGTGCTCCGGTTCCTTCTGAGATGGTCTCTCCACCACTCCGAACCGAAGACACCGCATTACCAACGACTCCGATTCCAGACATTACTCCGACGCCAGTTATAGATTTTCCTCTGGATACCGAAACCGAGGAAATGCCTGAGACCATTGCTGTAGACAAGGTCACTCCTGCACGTGGAGCTGCCAGGCCTCCTATGGCCATGTCTATTAAGGCCTACACTAGGGCTAAGGCAGCCAGCAAAACAAAGCATATTACTTCTAAATCCTTACCTCAGCCGACTCCGGAGACACAAATTATGTCCATGGCTGCTGATTTAATTTCCATGATTAGAGGTTCACAGGCCCATCCTGAGAGAGCATCCCAGCCTCCTCCTGATAAAGGCCTGGGTTGAACCCTCTGACCCTACTCCTTCAGATGAAGATTCTGAGGGCTCTGTCCACTCTGATAGCCAGGAAGAGCTCTTCCAGACCTATGAGGACTCGGATGCAGAAAATTCCATCCCTTCGGCCTCCCCTCCTGAGGATATTTCTTTTGGGGAAGTTCTGCACACCATGAGGGAACATTTCAAGTGGCAAGGTCAGGAATATTCTGATTCTAGGAAACGCCTTAGGACTTTCCTTAAGAAGCCTCAGCACAGGCCCTTAGCTATTCCTCCGGTACTTGATGTTCTGGATGATTTGTATTCTGACTCTAGTGCTACCCCTGATTCTCTTCCTCCTGCTCCAGCCAAGCCAGACAGGTATTACAGGGTCCCAGAAACTCATTCCCATTTATTCAGGGCCCATACTGCTGATTTGGAAACTATTTCACAGGGGCCCAAAGGAGTTTCAGCCTCCAACAGAGAAGCGAGGTCATTAGAGAGATGGAGCAAAAAGTTTTACACATCCACTACCTTATCTATGAGAGCTTTAAATTGCCTTTTTCATATGTTACAATATCAGGATTATCTCTTACAAGATTTACAAAAAACATTAGCTTCTCCTGATCCTTTAGACAGGAAGACTTTGCAGGAAGCTGTACATAACACTCAGCAAGTAAGCAATCACTTCCTGCAGTGTGGATATGATGCACTGGAAGCTTCATGTAGGGCAGCTATGATAGGGGCAGTGATTCGTAGACATGCTTGGTTAAAAGATCAACCTCTACCAGATCATGTAAAAGCAAAACTTCTGGATGCACCTTTGGAAAAGAACAAGCTTTTTGGTGCAAATGCTAAGGATGTGTTAAAGACCATCGAAGAAAAAGCAAAATCAGTTCAGACTGTGAAAGATTTCCTCCAGGTTCAACCCCCCAGATTCAGTAGGAATTGGCCTTCAAAAAACTGGTCCTTTCCTAATCCAGAAAAGTTTCAAAGGGGTAAGAACAGACGTGGCCGAGGAAGAGGCCAATACAGAGGCCCTTACAGGGGACGACAATGGCAGCCAGGAAACCAAAGAAGTGACGCAGGGGTTTCACCTGCCCAACAACCACAAACTCAATGACTTTCCTCTACTACCGCCTACCAGGGAACAACTAGAAGCTCCTTTGGGCGGGAAATTATCTCTGTTTGCAGAAAACTGGCACAGACTGACAAAGGACAAATGGGTTTTGGACATTATAGACCGAGGGTACAGGTTTCATTTTCGTACCTTACCAAGAAAACAAGGCATGCCAAACCTACCACAAAATCAGAGGGCAGAGGCTATCAAGCAAATCACTCTGCTGACTCGAATGAAAGCAATAGAAAGTGTTCCACAACAAGAACAAGACCAGGGGTTTTACTCAACTGTTCAAGACTGTTCCTTGTTCCAAGAAAAGAATCTCAATGGAGACCAATACTGGACTTGTCCGCATTAAACACCTTTCTCATAGTACCAAAGTTCAAAATGCTGACTCTACAGCAACTCCTTCCCATGCTGGGCAAGGAGTCGTGGCTGATTACTCTGGACCTCAAGGAGGCATACCTGCATGTCCCTATCAGACACAGCTGCAGAAGATACCTCAGATTTCTTGCAGGGCCAGAGCATTATCAATTCTCAGCATTGTCATTTGGCTTATCTACTGCGCCCAGAGTATTTACAAAATGCCTGGCTTCAGTAATTGCTCATTGCAGGCTCCAGGGTATACAAATTTACCCGTACCTGGACGACTGACTCATACAAGCGGACGACAAATTGATGTTGACAAAAAGCCTGGATTATGTCATACGATTACTTCAAGCTCTGGGATACACAGTCAACTTCCAAAAGTCAAGACAGCAGCCATCCCAGCAAATAATCTTCTTAGGAGCCAAACTAGACACAGCCTCTCAGATGGCTTACCTGACAGAAGACAAGCAAGAGAAGTTAACTCATTACTTCAAAGGTTTAGCAAAACTCACCCAGATGACTGCAAGGAGATTCCTACAGGCCCCGGGTTACATGGCATCCTGCATTCTACTGGTTCCATTAGCAAAACTACACATGAGAAAGCTTCAATGGTACCTAAAAAGCATTTGGTCTCAACACAGCAACAACTTGGAGACAATCATACCACTCATTCCATGCCTACAAAAGGAATTCCTATGGTGGGCCTCGGTGAGCCAGGAAAACACAGGTATGTCATTCAAAAAACCACAGATAACACAGACCATGACTACAGACGCCTCAGACCTTGGATGGGGGGCGCACATGGAAGGCAGGTGTATACAAGGACAATGGTCTCCAAAGGAAACACATCTGCACATAAACCAAAAGGAAATGCTGGCAGTAATGCATGCCATCGAGGTTTTTCAACACCAACTCCAGCAAGGCCATTTAATGATACAGACAGACAACACCACTGTGATGTGGTACATAAACAAGCAGGGGGGCACCCACTCTTACCCCCTTTGCAGACTGACAATGCAGCTTTGGGAGAAATCACTGAGCCTAAACATCCAGTTACAATCCCAGTTTGTTCCAGGAAAAGACAATGTGTTGGCGGACAGCCTAAGCAGGAATTTCACAGATCCACATGAGTGGAGGTTACATCCGAAGGCCTTCAGACAACTCACTTCGACATGGGGCAAGCCAGAAATGGACCTATTTGCCTCTCACCTCAACCATCTTCTACCAAAATTTTGCACAAGGACATATCATCCAAAAGCTTGGAAAATAGATGCCCTCTCATTCAACTGGAACTCCCTAGCAATCTATGCATTCCCACCTGTGCCACTGATGACCTCAGTATTACTAAAGATCAAAGCAGAGAAGCCCAAGGGAATCATAATAGCTCCGGATTGGCCAAGACAACACTGGTACCCACTACTACGGAGCATATGTCACACCAGGAGGTGGGCCCTCCCCCAGTGGCCTCTACTTTTGACTCAACACAATTTCAAAACACTGCATCCAAATCTTCAGACACTGCAGCTAACAGCCTGGGAGATCCCATAAATAACTTCAGCTTATCTCTCTCCAAGGAAGTTCAGCGGATACTAACAGAGGCTCAAGACCATCCACCAGAAAGGTTTACTTAGCAAAGTGGAAAAGATTCAGCAATTGGAATACCAGCAAGGGACATGATGCATCATTGTTGAACATCCCACTCATCTTGGAATATTTGGCAGATATGTTAAAGAACGGCCTCTCATATTCTTCCATAAAGATACATGCATCTGCTATTTCAGCTAGATACAACACTGATCCTCCTGTTTTCTCTCACCCCTTACTAAGACAATTCCTCAGGGGAATCAAGAACATTAAGCCACCAAGAAAGGCCCCAGTGCCAGCCTGGGACCTCAATTTTGTCTTAGAAAAACTGACTCTACCTCCATTTGAGCCAGCAGCTTCAGTTGACTTGCAATTTCTCTCATGGAAGACAGCTTTCCTGTTGGCAATTACCTCAGCAAGAAGGGTTTTGGAGCTACAGGCCCTAATGGCAATACCACCCTTTATTATTTTTCATAGAGACAGGGTTTCATTAAGGACCAACCCTACTTTTATGCCAAAGGTGGTATCTAGGGTTTCTCTAAATCAAGCCATTCATCTGCCTGCTTTCTTCCCCAATCCTGAGAATAAGGGGGAAAGACTGTTGCATACCTTGGACGTTCACAGACAACTTCGATACTACCTGGACAGAACCAAGGCCAGTAGGAAGTCTGAACAACTTTTTGTAGCTTACGCCCCTGCAGTCCAAGGAAAAGCAATTTCAAAACAGACTATTTCTAAATGGATTGGACATTGCACCAGATTCTGTTATTCCTTTCATGGAAAGACTGTTCCAGCCAATGTCAGACCACATTCCACCAGAGCTACAGCCACCTCTACTGCATTCTTAAGAGGGGTGCCTACCAAGGACATTCTAGAAGCTGCTACATGGAGCTCCGTGCATACATTCTCCAAACACTACAATCTCTCTCTATAATCCAGATCCAGAGCAGGCTTTGCTTCGGCAGTCCTGCAGGGTTTGATTGCCACACCATCTCTTTCCTAGAGCATACCTCCTCCCCCAGCTAAGCTATGGTATTCTACCCACATGTTATGACTGCAGTTGCATTCTTGAAGGACATAGTACAGTTTTGTACCTACCATAAATGTAGATGTCCGATAGACATGCAACTGCAGTCGGATTTTCCCTCCCTCCATACCCCTCTATGCCTAGGGTCCACTCCTATCCCTGTTACTCTTAGCTGGGGGTATCTGTTATGGTGTATTTGTTTTATTGCTCATTTATTTGTTTGGAATCCTGTTTTTGTCCTCCAATTTGATTACAGCCTTCCTTGGAGGGCACCTGGCATCTGGGGCAAGAAACACTGAAGAAAATGGCGTCGGCTGATGCTTATGTACTCCAGCCGCTCTGACGTCGGAGTGAAATGCGACATCAGCCGACGTCGGACCCAGACTTTGGAATCCGGCCGACCGAGGGCTGGCTGAGGCAGGACAACCCACATGTTATGACTGCAGTTGCATGTCTATCGGACATCTACATTTATGGTAGGTACAAAACTGTACTTTTTGTCGTCATTGGTGCATGCATTTTGTTTCATTGTTTACTGGAAAAATGTTCAAAACACTCTCTAACATCTGTACTGTATTATACAAGGAATATAATTTAATACAGTCAGGAAGGTGTATCACAGAACACATGTATGTCTTGTGTGTAAGGGGTCTATCATTTGAAAACAGCCCAAAGTTAATCTTTATACTAGCCAAATGTATTTTCTTTGAATGTGGATTTCCATGCTGTTTCAATGAATGTGAATTTCAAGGGCAGAGAAGTTTTAATGCTAAGTCTATTTTCATTGTGAGACTGCATTGCTTTTATTTAGCAGATGTCTTAGTGTTTGTGCTGCAAAATGCAAAATAAAACTTTTAAATGAAATCCAAATCATTGTAGAAGTAAAGCTGTTATGCACATTATTACAGTGTTTGTGGTAAATGGGGTGAAATAGCCAAGTAATGGGACATTGAAATGGCTGCAGGGGGGAGGCTCCATTCAAGTATGATTTTGTGAAGGGAAAGGGTGGCAAACTCGACAGCCCCAGCTGAACTACATCTCTCAACTGTCCAGATTTTCAAAGAATGAATAGATTTTTGCCTCTTTTTGGTTGGTTCCTCATAAAATTTGTGGTTTTCTGGCAAATCATTTAGGAATTAAGTCACTAAATAATGACAGACTGAGTTTCAGACTTCATAACCTTCAGAAAAATGCATGATAAACAAGACTTGTTATTCTATCAACTAAGTTTATACAAGAGCAAGTTTTAGTACTGTTTGTATGTTCCCCCAATATATTTGGCCGTGTGAAGATTTCCTGCGGTAACAGGTTGAGAGGTACGTGCAAATAAATTGCTTTTTAGAATTAGGCATATCCAAACCTCTCAACTGTCCCCATTTTTGGCTCAAATTGTTGCTCTCCCTCTAATAATTCCTCCACAAAATGGCAATTTTGGAAGAAAACGTTTAGGGTTTACAATTAATAAATAACTGTAATAATCAGTGTTCTAGATTACTTTAATTTCAGAAATGCATGTAGATTCGTTTATTTTGTCAGCTGCTCAAGTTAACAGTACTAATATTAAAAAAGTGTCCCTTCTTTGACAGGTTCCCAGCTGTATTTTGTGGCTATTTTATATTTTTGCATCACGTTTAGTCCATTTTTCATAAAATTGTGGTTTTCTGGCAAATTAGTGGCAAATCATTAAAGATTGAAGTTGGAAAATAATGACAGACATTTGAGTTTCAGATTTCATATCCTTCAGAAAATTCATACTAATGCAAGACCTACTATTCTATTAGAAAGTTTATAAGAGCAATATTTAAATATTGTCCCTATTTTGGAGCCTTTGTCCCACTTCTCTGTATGGCTTTGTCCAGATTTCTTGCTCTGAGGTTGAGAGGTATAACAAATGTGTCAGGGCCATCACAGTCAGCCAGAGACATTTCAAATTGTGTGACATACTTGTTGCACCCCACTCCCCCATGTAGTGACTCTGAATGTGTCCAAGCAAGGCAAGGAGCAGTTATGCACTGTAAGTGTGCAGAGTATCCCCCATTCAAGATAGACACAAGTACTGCAGTGGCTTTTCATTTGTCCTTGCTTGATTTTGCAGAATGTTCTTGTTTTCTGTCATATTTTTATACTGTTTATTTATGCTTCTTATTAATCAGAAAGTGCCCGTGTCTCTGTGTTTAAGTAGCAGTGCTTTCATGACCATCAGGTAAGCTTGTCTGAGATTGTAAGATGCGAGTAAGCTGTAATAAGCATACTATTAAAGAATTACCAACATTGAAAGCCTTTTTGTTGTTGCCATGCAGAGAATACTTACATAACTAGATAACTTATAAGCCTTGGATATTGAAATGCATATGACAGTATTTGTAATAAAGGACAGGATTACAGTATTTTATGAAGCTCGTTACCTTTGTTGGAGACTTGCAGTCCTCTTTGCAGGCTTTACCTGTAAACTAAACAGAATGCCAATCTGTCATGTGTGGTCCATAGCCTGTGCAGTAATCCTTTAAGCAATTCATCTTCAGCTTGTTTCTTGTTTGCTGTTAATTTTTTACTTTGATCATGTTTTCCCCATGAAACAAGTAGATAGTCATCAGGCAGCAGCTTTTTTTTGGATAAGAAACATTTTTTACAAGTGGGGGTATCACAGAGATTGCTCCTTTCAACATGTTACTTGGTACTTTTATAAAGTGAATATAGATTATAATTAGAACTGCAGTGCAAGGAGAAGTGGTTTGAACAGAGTGCTGCTTGTTTTTCTTATACTTGATTTTGACTGACATTCCAGTAATGTATTTAAAAAGCAATTTATTTTTCATGCCTCGCAACTTTTTTGTTTCCATCTAGATATTAAGTAAGCTGTCATGCAGCCAATTCATTAAAATTATTTTTTTCTTCTACACTTCATTTGTCTTGATTGGACTCTCATAATGACGGTTTGACACCCAGGGCAGCGTATTTAATTAAAGTTCCAGTTTTTGTGGTTTTGTGCATAGCTCCTCCCCTTTCTAGTTGGCCGCACTCATTCTCATTGGCCCCACCTATTCAGCTGTCTCCACAGCCCCTCTTTGATTTGAAGTAACCAGCAACCACTGCCATCTGTTCATGGCCTACTTCCCTGTACAGTTACTGTGGCTTGCCACTTCTCCTTGATAAGTATGGATGAAGTTTGTTTGGCAAACTTTCTGTCTCAAGTGTGATGTGAAATTGTTACCAAAGCTCTGACAGACTGCAATGGAGAGGAGAAAAACTGAGTTTTGAAACTCGATTTTTCCATTTAAAACATATTTGCAAGGAGGTTTCTCCTTTGCACACCACCTGCTTAACTCCAACACTGTAATACCTTAAAAAGGGGCAATACTTGTGACTTTATTGTGTTTCTCCTACATTTTTACTTAGAACACCAGTATTCTGAGGGTTGTATTTGTGGACATCACAGATTCCTTATGTACCTTGTTTGACATTTTTATATACTCTTTAATGTTTTCAATCTTCCTCCTTTTAGTATCTCACATTTAGCAAATTCCAATATTCTTCAGTCTGTCTGGCGAACTTGTTTTGCCCATAACTTACCTTACATCTTTGTCTATATCTTTTCTTTGGTTGTCCAGTTTACTGAATACTTTGTTGTCTTTTCTGGCATCTCTGTAGGTCTTTCTTCCCCCTGCCTGCCCATTTCTCATTCTACTATATGGCATCCACCTTTTAATCTTTCAGCCCTTCAGACATACTGCTCTCTTCTCTTTACAATTGTCTTCTGATTCAGGACTTCATTACCTTCTTCAGTGCATGCTGACAGTTGTTTCTACATAACCTTTCATTTTGTCTTTCCCTGCATTTCCTATTAAGTTTTACTGTCCTGTAGCCCCAAATGTTTGTTCTTTAACACTTTTCCATAGTATGACAGTTAAAAGTGAAAGTGTTATTAGTCTTTTTTTTATTCATCTATATAATACCTTGTTACAGATTTAAAATATGATAACTTTATAAAGCTGTTATAAAAACAGTAGTATAGGGCTCTCAAACCAATACTGTACCATGGCAGATGTTGCTCAGTGACTGTCTAACCTCTGCTTCATCACTGCATCTGAACTGATGGGAACTAAGTTAAGGCTGTGCTCATTCTTATTTGGGATCCCAACTTTATTCTCATATCTGGCTTCCACAACTACACTGCTTAGGGTCCACTACCCCTTTCCTATAGTTGTGAATCACTTCCTAATTCACTGCAAGAAAGTTAAGATCTGTCTCCTTCCTGTTTGCTCATCTATTAATCACATTCCCAAGTCAGTTAACAGGCAGTTTTTCTAAGCACCTGGTGTTTTGTGTATTCTTATCTGCCTGCAGGGATACCTTGCTTCCATGGCCAGCCTCAAGGCCAACATTTAATTTAGTTTTTCCTTGTTAGCATTATCATTCATCTCCACAATGCTTTGTCAGTCCTAGATGCAATGCTTAATCCTCACATTATTTATTCTCCCTTGCTCTGTGCTTATTATCTAGTTATTACCATATTATACCATGATCCCCCCAAAACGTGCACGCTGATTGGCCAGCGTGCCCATTGTAAATCGAGTTATACTAATGGAAAAAGGTCCGTCCCGGACTTTTTCCATTAGTATAACTCGATTTTAAACTGTCTCGCTATGTTAAATGGGTTTAACATAGCGAGACAGCTTTAAAATAAGCAGCGGAGATCTCCGTTGCTTATTTTAAAGTCTCGCTATGTTAAACCCATTTAACATAGACAGTGTTTTAAAAAGCAACGGAGAAAGCAAGATCTCCGTTGCTTTTTAGTGTTTCGCTATGTTAAATGAGTTTAACATAGCGAGACAGTTAAAATAAGCAACGGAGATGTCCGTTGCTTGTTTTTAAAATCGCATTCGCCAAACTCATTTAGGCTGAGTACATCAGAACTGCCGCGGATGCCAGACATCTGCGGAAGGGCAGTAAACAGGCATTATACTATGCCATTATTTAAGAAAAGTAATAGTTTCTTTTCTTAAATAATGTCATGGTATAATAGCAATAACCCACTTCTGGGAGTGGGTAATGCTAAATTTACCCACGGTTGGCTTTGTTTGGTCCCTCGGGCTTCGCCCTCGGGACCAAACCACGCCAACCGTGGGTAAATTTAGCATTACCCACACCCGGGCGTGGGTTATTGCTATATTCTTGTCCTTGAGGGTAGTAGCTAATGTTTCTATTTTACTTGCATTGTCTGTACCTCCTAAAAGTACAAAATACAGGCTACCTTTTTTAAGCATACATTAAAAAGGGAAGGCACAACATTTTATTCCACTCACCACATTATCCTGTTTATTCTTCCCTGTTGTTCTGTTGGTCCATTGTACTTGTGCTCTTACATTTTTTCCAAATAATGTTCCACCAGTGCTAAAAGACATTATTTTTTCATCAAATTAATTTTGCATGTCTTACTTACCAGGCTTTAAATCCCCTGGTCAATAATACCTTATGAGCTCTTTACAGATGGTGAACAGCCTCACAGTGATCTCTCCATGTTCTTTTTCTGGCCACTGAGAGGAAATGGACACTGCAACCATCTGAAGTAAACATGAGAAGATGTTAACCCTTTAGTGACACTGGTGCAGTACAGCAAAATGTCTCCAGACAAAAGTTTGGTCAGTCTTACATGTGGTTGCATCCACAGATTTCCAGGGCTCCAGTTCTGCTGCAGTATCGTGTGGTATCTTCCATGAGTAGGATAGCTGTTCCTTGGCTGTTAAGTTTAATCCTCCCAGCTGGCTGTGCAGAGTGGTTTGGGTCTACTTGTTGAACCCCAGTGGTAATCAGGAGCAAAACCTTGCTCCAGTGACCCAGCTCTGCTGGGACACTGGTTTTAGTACTTTCCAGTCCAGGTTGTAGCAGCTGCTTCTCTCTCACATCAGGAGTGACTGTCAAAGTCTTTGATCCTTGCATGCACTCCCTAAGTACTAAGTTATGTCATTGTTGATTGTACCAGTCCATCAGCCGTTATTTGAATTCTCTTACCCTTTTGTTTCTTAGGTAATTTCTGTATTGTAATTATGTAACAGTACAGCCCCATGTTCTGTTAATGTCTTAATGGTGTATGATGCTTACTTTATCAATACATAGTCTTCACACTGCTGCATTCTACTCTTTTGCTGTGTAATGCCCATTTCGTCTGTATACATTCCGTGTACTGGTGTTCTGTAATGTAGTGCACTGGTTAGTACTCAAGCTGCAGCTAAACCATGTATGTGGTAGGACAAGTCTAACATTGTGGTAACAGATGTGAGGTTCCTTATGTGTGCCTCCTATGCGAGCAATTCCTTGTGTACTAGGTTAAAATGTCTTGCGTATAACAGTTTTATCGACATTTGGTAACTGTTAAGTGCAGATGTGTGTGCAAGCAGAAGCCAGAGTCATAACTTGTAGAAGGCTAGGCATTTCCCTCAAGCATGATATTAAATTACAGACACACAGCTGGAGAAACAACCCACAGCTGTGCCCCTCATCTCAAATCTTATCTAATTATAACACTGTGCTTTTCTGCAACATCACTTGTATGAGTACAGAAATTAACTTTGCTTTCCTTTTTTGGCCAGATTTCTCCCACTAGGCTAGTAACCTCTTTCCGGGGGAGACCCTACATAGTATTTATACTGCTAGTGGAGAACTGTCCAAGACATCAAAGAACTTCTGCAGCTGTTTTCAGTAGGTACTGTGGAATCTTTTACATCCAACTGAGCTACCACCAACTCAAGCAGAAGAAACATCTGTTAACATCTTATCCAAAGGACTGCACTTTCAGGAGTGCAGCACCCCCTAATGAAAATTAATTCAGTCATCTGTAATGGGAATAGAACTCACAGTCCTCTGATCTTTCAATACCAAAAGTGAACATGCTATCTGTTGAACCACAGACACTGACATGGAATGGCTTGTTAGAGAGCTGGCAAGTTGAATGTGGACTGACCACCAAGACAATGCTTTCTGCATTCAGTGGAGGCCAAAACACTTTGAGCAGGTGTCTGTGTCCAGGAGTGACTGAAGGATTGGCACTTAGCTGAGTTTAATTACTTATATTGCCTGGGATAGTTTGACTGGGGCTATGGCCTGCTTATGGGGCGAGAGAAGCTGATAATTTCACATGCTGAGAACCGAGAGAGAAATACTGTTGGTCAAATTTCCTCTAGTCTGTATAAATGCTACTCTAGGTCTCCCCTGAAAAGAGGCCAGTGGCCTAGTGGGACTAACCTGGTTAACAAAGAATAAATGTTATCTTTAGTTTGTTCTAGGGATCAAAGCTGAATCCAGTGAAGAGGGGTATAATTTATGCTAATAAGACAAGGGGGATCTAGATTTGTTAAATCTCATAATTTTTCTAACTTTACATGGGAATTAAGGTTATGACATTTAAACATAATATTTAGGCTTATAATGTTAGAAAAATATAGACAATATTGAGACTGTTCTAAGGTGGAAAAAGAAGCAGACTTTACTATGGAAAAATGTCAATGGAAGATATTTGTAAGGAGTCTGAGGGTGGAAGAGACAAGAAAAAAATGAACTTGTGGTACAGAAAGGTATTTAATGAATTTTACTTGATGGATCCATAGGAGAATTTGTAGGAAAGAAAGAATAAAGGAATACTCAGGCAAAAAAAATGTTAAGTGTAGGCATGAAGTGATTGCTTATGGAATCTTTTAGACCAGGGGTGTCCAACCTTTTCAGTTGCAAGGCATGCATTGTCAGAAAGAATAGTCAGGGCCGCCGTGAAAAATATATCAATATATCATTGCAAAGCGGCGAGTGGAAAAACAAAAAAAAAAAGAAAAAAAAAAAAAAAAAACCCCCAAAATAAGAAGAAATACTATACATACTAATACTATTCTATTCTAAGATTAGAATGACATAGATTATCAGTACAAATTAAAAAAAGTTTGTCTTTAAGTCAGTTGTTTGTGTTGTTGAGTTCATAATATCCATCATTCATAGAGATGGTAGATTCTACTCAGTACTTCTTTCACATTTCAGATATCCTCTCCATCACCCTCATCATCCTCTTTCAGAGGGAGGTCTCAGCTCACTCATGCACTATTATATGTGCAATAATCTGGATCAGTTATGTTTTACCTAAGCTGGAACCTAGAACCTAGCACCTGACATTGTGGGATCAGTGCTGAGCAATGAGCTGGATGTGCTACGAGGAAATTGTGAAGGGCAGATGGGAGTAATACTGAGAGAAAGTTATTGCACAGGATGCAGGCAGCAGTGTAGGTAAGAGGAATGTGGAAATCTGTCTGTTGACAGCTGAAGACAGCATCATAGTTCAGTTCTCACACACAGTGGTGCTGCAGTAGAAGGTGGTTTTAGATAATAAAGCAGCAGTAGATAACTTTAGAGAGTTAGATTAGCCTAAATGTGCCTCTGAGATTCTACTGAGATTCTACCCCACTGTACATAAAATAAAAAGATACTTCTTTTTTTCTCTGTCCCCCTCTCTCTCAGTTCTTTTTGCTGCGATCACAATCCTCTTCCTTTTTTAGACAAACTGCCTATGAAAGGACATATTGAATATAAAAGGAGAGAAGAAAGAAAGTGCAGTGTTGATAAATGCAGAGTACAAGAAGCAAGGACATTTGTATTTCTTTAATTTAATGAAATTAATGGGATTTTGAGAAGGCAGTAGCAAAGAATCATTACCGGCTAAAGTTGATATGGTTATGGGTTTGTATAGAGGTTATTAAAAATAATGACTGTGAAGTAGAAAATGGCGACAGTGCTAATGGCATGTATGTTGCTCATCTGGATGGAAGGATTTCATGAAATGCTGTTTAAATAAGCAGTGGAATTTGAAGGGTTTTTCATTTTGGCAGAAGGAGTATGGGAGAATTAAAAGGATGAAATAAAAATGATATGGTATTAAGACTCTCAATTAGAAAATGTGTGCACTGCAAATTCAGTATTGGTTCATGAATCCAAGTACCCAGTGTGGAGATGGAGCCTACTGCCTTTTTCTTTTCAAAAACATTTTTATTTTGTTTTTATTATAAACATATGCAAATGTACATATAACAAATACAATAAAATAATAAAACTGTTTACAATATTTACATTTATCCATGATAAATGATCATTTTATCCATGAGAAGTTATCAGAATTTGTTCAAAAGGTTTCCAATTTTTGCCATGCTATTTTTTATGAATAATATTATGAGTTCTATAACAAATGGTTTGCAGTTCTTTTTTACAAAAAACTTTTGCTACATTAATAAAATCATTAAACATCAAATCTTATTTACGTTTCCAGTTCGAAGTAATAACTTTTCTGGCAATTGCAAGAATTGACCAGAGTAACATTAGGTATAGGAACATCGAATAGGATTAGTGAGTTAGAAATATGACAGTTATCAGACCATCAAGCATTTACAAAATATCTGAAGTCTTTCTAGTACTGAACATTTCTACATTCAATGAACATGTGAACTCAGTTGGCCTCTAGTAATTCATCACATTTCCAACATTTACTTTCACTGTTTTTGAGTATAACATTTATTTTATGTGAGTATAGAAACTCCTATTCATAAATTTCCGTGTATACAATCTCCAATATAATGGAGAGGTACCATATGTAGATTTCAATAGCAATTTTTTGGATTCATCAGATATTTGTTCTCCATTAATGTTTACATAGTAATTCCAAAAATCTGAGTCAGACTTTACAGTGTCTTCTCTTAGTAGCTTATAGATAAGTGAGGTACTTAATTTTTGATTATCTGTCTTTTCAAGGCACCTAATAAAAAGCTGGATCAAACTAGGTATAGAGTCCATCTCCTTTGTTTTCTATAAACTGCCGTAATGAGTGTATAAACAACCAACTGTCTTGACTATTATCAAAACTACATAAGAGAGAGTTTAGTGGTTTAATACTCCTATTTTCAATAAACTGATGCCAGGATATAAAGTTATTTTCCTTTAATTTTTGCATTGCATTGACGTTGAAAGAATCTAGGCAATCAGGGGAGTATGCTATAGGGAATGTAAGAAATAAAATTTGTTTAATGTTGTAATTACAATCAGTTATATTTTTAAAATTATTAAATAGTTGATTAATGCCATAAGAAAATTATCAAACTTCTTATTAAATAAAATTCACGTAAAAGCCAATGAACTCTACTTATTCCATGTTGTTCCTTAAACTGATTTTCTATAGTTCTGACTTCAGTTATATGAGTTTCATATATTGTTTTCCAGCCAGATATATAGGTAGGTAGGCGTGATCCAATGTAATATTACATTAATTATAACTGATTTGGAATAAAGATCTAAGCTAGGGAATGCTATCCCATTACTGTTCCAAGCTCTAATGTGCCATTTATATGCAATCCTAGGTTTTAAGGGGAACCATAACAATTTAAGTAGCAATGAATCTAATTTTTTTAAATACGTTTTTGGGAATGGGTAGTATCAATGACTGTATATAAAACAAAATTTTAGGTAAAAATATCATTTTAATTAGAGAGCCTATCATCCCTCCATTGTGAAGAACATGTTATTCCATCTTTTGATTACTTCACTAAAGGTGGTTATTAAATTATTGTAGTTTAGCAGACTCTTTCCATGCACTCTTTTTCTGACACCCAAATATTCTAATACATAATTCTCCCAATTAAACAGGCTATATTCTCTTAGGTTTTTGTTGATCTTTTTGTTAATTAGTAATGTTTTAGATTTATTGTGATTAAATTTAAGCCCTGAAAGTTTTTCAGACTTGTTTTAAGGTATTTGTAACATCATGCAAAGAACCATCAATATCACCCAACTTTAACATATCATCAGCAAATAATTCTATCTTAGGACAATAGTCCTTATTAATTTGAAAGCCTTTTATATTTTTCTTGTTTCTGATATATGTAGCTAAAGGTTCCATTGAAAGAGCAAGCAATAATGGTGACAAAGGACAACCTTGTCTAGTTCCCTTGAGGATTTCTAGTGGTGAGGATAGACATGATCCGATTTTCATATAAGCTGGTGCCCCACTGTAAATTTTCATTAGTAAGTTGACAAAAATCTGAGGAGAATTCAAAACCAATCAGAATTCTTTGTAGATAAGACCAGCTAATAGAATCAAAAGCCTTTTCTATGCCTAGGCTGATAATAGTTGTTTTTTTGTATTTGAATGCTATGTCTATTAATAGTAATTTAATAATCCAATAAAAAAGAGTAAACAGAGGCAAGGCTTCAGATTCTTCAGCTGATTTATTCACACAAGCGCTTTCACCAAATGCTTCTTCAGGTGTATATCAAGAGACACTCACACACCTGTACTTATATCAAACATTTAAAAATCACATGATCAAGAGGTTAAGAACATTTAAAGGTATATAGATACAATAAAAATGTAACCACAATAAAATACATGGTATTTCCCATCTAAATAAAACATATGCACAAATCCAATATATAATTTATAGACCACGTGAACACATAGCATATTCTATCTACGTAAGGGTCTATTCTTCAGGGTGGGTCTCCTAGGTACATGGTCATTAAGGCCATGTCCTGCATTCGCTCTTTATCTAACAATCCAGTTGGCCTCTAAATTCTCAGTCTGAGACCTAATATCATCAGCCCTATGATTCTCATAGCATCTTCCTAGCACCATAAATTTAAATGTATGTTGGTCGTGCGTCTCTTTAACATGTTTTGCTAGGGCATTAAATGGACTGCCCTTCTTAATGTGATAAATGTGTTCCTTTATTCTGTCTCTTAGCAATCTGTCAGTTTTGCCCACGTAGAATTTTAGTTTCTTAGTTTTGTTTGCTCCTTTCTTCAGACCATCAATTTTTTGTTGCCTGTCTCTTGAAACTCTGGGATGACCATTGCATTTCTTCTATGTCAGACAGTAATTTTTTCTTTTGGATAAATTGTACTGCTTCTTGTTAGGGAAACAAAGATCTTCACTCCTTCTGGCAAGGTAATTTTTATTCTTGCAGGAAAAATAATTTGAGCTTTAATATTGTTTTTTTTTTCAAGGACTTAATTAGAGGAACACACTCCTTTCTTCTGGATATGACTGTAGAGGTGTAGTCATTGTCATAACAAATAACTTTTACACCCATCTTGATAGGGGAATTAGTCCAAGCTGATTTCAGCACTAAGTGCTTGTCTTGCAAAGAAAGAAATCTAACTGTTATAGACCTGGGGTTAGATGAACTCGGAGATGAAGCTGGATTTTCCAGGGACTGATGAGTCTTCTCATTTCCGAAAGAGAGGGATTCAGGCATGTTTAGTGCTGATGAAAACCACTTATTGAGGAATTGAATCATGTTAGCACTCTCTCTTCTTTCTCAGGAATTCTGTATAGTCTTATGTTATTCCGTCTTGATCTACTTTCAAGGTCTTCCAGTTTCTCAATCAGCCTGGTGTTTTGTTTCAAAAGAAATTCATTGTGATGTTCATTTTCTGTCACTCTAGTGACTAGGTCAGTTACTGTTTCCTCTAAGACAAGAATCTGTTCGGCTTGTTTTTTTACTATTCCATTTAAGTTCCAGTTGTTTACTGCATTCTTTGATCATATTCGTTTTGTTTTTAAATTTATCCATTTGTAGTGACAGTTCTTAGATGTTTGTTATTATAAGATGCAGTTCTTTCTTCACTGCACTCTCCTGGTGTGGGTTCTTCACGTTGCTCATGTTTTTAGTGACAGTTCTTGGATGTTTGTTATTATAAGATGTAGTTCTTTCTTCACTGCACTCTCCTGGTGTGGGTTCTTCACGTTGCTCATGTTTTTAGTGACAGTTCTTGGATGTTTGTTATTATAAGATGTAGTTCTTTCTTCACTGCACTCTCCTGGTGTGGGTTCTTCACGTTGCTCATGTTTTTAGTGACAGTTCTTGGATGTTTGTTATTATAAGATGTAGTTCTTTCTTCACTGCACTCTCCTGGTGTGGGTTCTTCACGTTGCTCATGTTTTTAGTGACAGTTCTTAGATGTTTGTTATTATAAGATGTAGTTCTTTCTTCACTGCACTCTCCTGGTGTGGGTTCTTCACGTTGCTCATGTTTTTAGTGACAGTTCTTGGATGTTTGTTATTATAAGATGTAGTTCTTTCTTCACTGCACTCTCCTGGTGTGGGTTCTTCACGTTGCTCATGTTTTTAGTGACAGTTCTTGGATGTTTGTTATTATAAGATGTAGTTCTTTCTTCACTGCACTCTCCTGGTGTGGGTTTTTCGAGTTGCTCATGTTTTTAGTGACAGTTCTTGGATGTTTGTTATTATAAGATGTAGTTCTTTCTTCACTGCACTCTCCTGGTGTGGGGTCTTCACGTTGCTCATGTTTTTAGTGACAGTTCTTGGATGTTTGTTATTATAAGATGTAGTTCTTTCTTCACTGCACTCTCCTGGTGTGGGTTCTTCACGTTGCTCATGCTTTAGTGACAGTTCTTAGATGTTTGTTATTATAAGATGTAGTTCTTTCTTCACTGCACTCTCCTGGTGTGGGTTCTTCACGTTGCTCATGTTTTAGTGACAGTTCTTGGATGTTTGTTATTATAAGATGTAGTTCTTTCTTCACTGCACTCTCCTGGTCTGGGTTCTTCATGTTGCTCATGTTTTTAGTGACAGTTCTTAGATGTTTGTTATTATAAGATGTAGTTCTTTCTTCACTGCACTCTCCTGGTGTGGGTTCTTCACGTTGCTCATGTTTTTAGTGACAGTTCTTAGATGTTTGTTATTATAAGATGTAGTTCTTTCTTCACTGCACTCTCCTGGTGTGGGTTCTTCACGTTGCTCATGTTTTAGTGACAGTTCTTGGATGTTTGTTATTATAAGATGTAGTTCTTTCTTCACTGCACTCTCCTGGTCTGGGTTCTTCGAGTTGCTCATGTTTTAGTGACAGTCCTTGGATGTTTGTTATTATAAGATGTAGTTCTTTCTTCACTGCACTCTCCTGGTGTGGGTTCTTCACGTTGCTCATGTTTTTAGTGACAGTTCTTGGATGTTTGTTATTATAAGATGTAGTTCTTTCTTCACTGCACTCTCCTGGTGTGGGTTCTTCACGTTGCTCATGTTTTTAGTGACAGTTCCTGGATGTTTGTTATTATAAGATGTAGTTCTTTCTTCACTGCACTCTCCTGGTCTGGGTTCTTCATGTTGCTCATGTTTTTAGTGACAGTTCTTAGATGTTTGTTATTATAAGATGTAGTTCTTTCTTCACTGCACTCTCCTGGTGTGGGTTCTTCACGTTGCTCATGTTTTTAGTGACAGTTCTTAGATGTTTGTTATTATAAGATGTAGTTCTTTCTTCACTGCACTCTCCTGGTGTGGGTTCTTCGAGTTGCTCATGTTTTAGTGACAGTTCTTGGATGTTTGTTATTATAAGATGTAGTTCTTTCTTCACTGCACTCTCCTGGTGTGGGTTCTTCAGTTGCTCATGTTTTAGTGACAGTTCTTGGATGTTTGTTATTATAAGATGTAGTTCTTTCTTCACTGCACTCTCCTGGTGTGGGCTCTTCACGTTGCTCATGTTTTTAGTGACAGTTGTTGGATGTTTGTTATTATAAGATGTAGTTCTTTCTTCACTGCACTCTCCTGGTGTGGGTTCTTCACGTTGCTCATGTTTTTAGTGACAGTTGTTGGATGTTTGTTATTATAAGATGTAGTTCTTTCTTCACTGCACTCTCCTGGTGTGGGGTCTTCACGTTGCTCATGTTTTTAGTGACAGTTCTTGGATGTTTGTTATTATAAGATGTAGTTCTTTCTTCACTGCACTCTCCTGGTGTGGGTTCTTCGAGTTGCTCATGTTTTTAGTGACAGTTCTTGGATGTTTGTTATTATAAGATGTAGTTCTTTCTTCACTGCACTCTCCTGGTGTGGGTTCTTCACGTTGCTCATGTTTTAGTGACAGTTCTTGGATGTTTGTTATTATAAGATGTAGTTCTTTCTTCACTGCACTCTCCTGGTGTGGGTTCTTCACGTTGCTCATGTTTTAGTGACAGTTGTTGGATGTTTGTTATTATAAGATGTAGTTCTTTCTTCACTGCACTCTCCTGGTGTGGGGTCTTCACGTTGCTCATGTTTTTAGTGACAGTTCTTGGATGTTTGTTATTATAAGATGTAGTTCTTTCTTCACTGCACTCTCCTGGTGTGGGTTCTTCGAGTTGCTCATGTTTTAGTGACAGTTCTTGGATGTTTGTTATTATAAGATGTAGTTCTTTCTTCACTGCACTCTCCTGGTCTGGGTTCTTCGAGTTGCTCATGTTGAGATCTCCAGTAGAAAACTTCTTGACAGAAATAATTAAAAAATTCTCTTGACTATGTATTAATTTTTAGAAAATAATGAAGAGTCTATGTTAATCTAACTTTTAGTTTACTTTGTTAGATTTTTCTAAAACTTAAAGTATATTTCCTGTCAGGATATTAAAATCTAAGCAGAGCTATGGATTTCTGCTGCTATCAGACTGGCATCTTGGCCACGCCCCTAAGCCTACTGTGTTTTGATCTTCATAATAACCAAAGGGTGGTGAATATGGAGTTGTAGCATTAAGGCTTCTTGACATACCTCTCACCTGTTCAGATTTTCACAAAATGTCCAGGTTTGTGCCCCATATTTTTGGTCTGTTTCAAAAAAATGTATGGGTTTGTGGCAAATCATTAAGGGTTGAAGTTAGTAAATGACATAATACATGTGAGTTTCAAACTTCATATCCATCAGAAAATACATTCTAACTCAAAACCAATTGTTCTAGCAACCTTCTAAGTTTGTAAGACCAATATTTAAAACGTCTCCCTGATTTTGATCCCCTAGCATTATTTTTGGCTGTTTCCTGATGAGAATGTCTAGTAGCGAACTGATAGGAAATGGAACATTGGAAATGGAACAGCAACATGTCACTACTATGTAGACTTGAATGGCAAACTAAGAAACAACAGAGAGTTGAAAGGTGTATGTGTCATACTGTATGTCTCAATTATACAAGCACCTCGTTATTTTGGTAATTAAATGGGCATCCTCTTTAAAGTGCAAAGAGAATGCCGCTTATGTGCGTCTGAGCTCATTGCACAGTAAATGTTCGTTTGCTGTACTTTCTAGGCAAAAATACCCATCCATCCACTGCTGCTAAGTCACACCCGACTCGCGTAATGACCCCCATGCCCTCATCAATGGCTGCTACTACTCTGATGTGAACTGGGAAACTGGGCAAGTAATGAATTTAAGGAGAATACAAAGCCTTTCTTCTGTATCACTCGCACACACTTATGGACAATTTAAAGCCTCTGATCCATCTACAGCATACCTTTATGATGTGGTCAGAAACATGAGTGCCCATAGAAAATCCATGCAAAGAAAGGGAGGACATACAGACTGCACCCCAAATGAGAACCAAATCAGAGAACCTTTTACTGTGAGCGATAGTGCTATTCGCTGCATATCCATACCCCATCACCAAACCCCCATTTGTCATACGTGCATCCAAGTAACTGTGGGTAACAACCATCCTTAAAGTTCACTGTTTCAAGTTCTTAAACCAACCCCATTTCAGAAGGCCATCAGGTACACTGTCTCGAATAAGCAAGTTACAGCTTCAGTAAAGTTGTTCTTATTTTTTGAACCTGTGTAACACTCTGGCTGTCAACCTGCATCCCCTGGACTCCATGTCCTCTTAGGCCAGAGTATCTGCTTTCCCCTGGAGTGGAGTTGTGTGACCACAAACCTGCACATCTGGCCAGGAGGGGAAAATGGGACTTGTCTCTGTACAGTGGCTAAGCATTCTGCCAGTTTTTAGAAGTCCCAGTGTGTTCCCCCTTCAGAAACATGTGAAAGGGCAAGTGTCTGCAATTTGTTAATTTCTAAAGCAGTTAATTTTCTCTAGTCTGTTAATCGGACAGATAACTAATTTCTTACAATTGTGTAGCAATTTTTCAATGAAATATTTAAGGTATGCCATAATGATGTCAGTACAGCCTGACAGATAAACTAATTGAAAGAATGCAGCTGATTCCAGTATTTGTAGGAATGTTAAAATTCAACATTTTTGTCAGCCTTTCATCTAAAATCTTCCTTTTACAATAAACTAGTAATCACAAGTACAGAGATGCGACCAAGAAAACATTTAAGTGTTTCTGTTGTATTATGTTGTCTCTTTGTACTTTATCATAAAAACCAACTCCAACTGTCTTGAAATAGGTTTGGAACAGATCAAAAAACTTCTTGCATGCAGACACTTTTCTATGTGAAAAATAAAAGTTTATTTTCCTGCATTTAGAAAAAAACAGCATTTAAAGTTTGCTTCTGAATGCGGAAGTGTAAAGATAAATAGCCTTATTTACGGCATGGGTGGGCAGGAAGTGCTTACGTCACTTTGGGTGTCCAGAGCTAATTATGCTGGGTTAGCATTGGTAATCTATTGTGCATTAGTTGTCTAATTGCTAAACTGTTAATTTAACCCAACATAATTTCAGCTGAACATCCAAAGTGACGTAATCACCTTCTGCCTACACATTAATATTAATGCCGTAAATACAGCTGTGAAATTTCCAATTTCCACGTTCGAAAGCAATTTGTAAAATTTTATTTTATTTACAAAATGATGCGAAACAATCTGTGTTTTTTGCATAAAAACAAAGATTGTTTTGCACCGTTAGACATTATTTGTTATGGACACGGCTGCTTTATGATACCTTGAACCGAACTCTGCAGTACTTTGATTATAAAAACCTTAGTGGGGTCTATACAACCTTTATCTTCTGTTAATGTCAACTTAGCACCCCCTACCCCCACACCCACACCCACACACACACACACACACACACACACACACACCAGTCTCTCAGTTTTACAGAAGTAATCTCTTAAGTGGATCACAGCTCAGCTGGTAGCCATTTAACTTTCCATTCATGTTTACAGTAGGTGTTAGGGTCCCACTTATTAAAAAACAAGGGGGCAAATTGTATCCCTAAAAACAAAAGTAAATTTCTGTCATAGATAGCATTGTATGTGCACGCACTGTGCTTTAATATGAATCTCAGACACCATAACTGGCAGTTTTTACCTGAAGCACCACATATGTTTGCCTTTCTACTGTATCCTTCTAACATGACTGTTAATGTGGTTTGCCCTTGGTTGTCATACTTAAAGAACATTCCCGTCTCCTTGAATATTTCTCTCTACTGTGTTGTCGCTTCAGTTGGAAACAACCTGCATGAACAATACATACTTGTCTGTCCTGCATGACTTTAAAACCAGTCTTTTCATTCCCAAGTTTATTGAATTTCATGCGTTGGCAGATTAGTAGTCCTGTCAGGGCATCCACTCAGTTTGATTTTAATGAGACCTATTGACAGCAGTTTGCAAACAAAGCTTTCCCTTTCTGTAGGGCAAGACAGAGAGCTTATTGAAATGTACTAGCAAGTGTTCACAAAAAGAGAAGAAACACGAGCATGGTAGAGTTAGTCTAATATTGTGGTGGTGGATGTGTGGTCTCTTTGTGAGTGTCAAGGTGAAGTTCTAAATGAAACTGCTTTGTTCTTCTTTACTAACTGTTAGTGCAGGGGTACAAACAGGAACATTTCTGTGCCACTAGCTTCCCACACAGTGTTACACAGCACTTTAGATTGTATACATTATGAAAGAGCAGTGTGGGCACAGCATGCAGCTGTTCTGCTAACACTGTTTGTATATGTACCATTGCATTATTAGTTGTCTCTGTAGTAGCACTATGGCTTTTTTAGTTTCCTCTATTGTGCCCCAGAAATGACCCAATAGGATTGTTCCGTCAATAGCACCCAGCTAAACAAAGAATATAGAATGTGATCTATTCCCTTTGCAGACCAGCTTTATTTATTTAACGTTTGTCAACTATATATGTGGACTGGTCTTAGGACCCTTTACAGCCATGAATGCGGCCAAAGTGGCAAAAACAAGATCCATTCAGAAAAAACATGAGAAAGTCAATACATTGAAGATAAAAGTATAAATCAAAAGGCAAATATTACAAAAAAAAAAAAAAACCACAAGTACAGTTGCATTAAAAGCACAAGGAAAGTTAAATAGCAACGTAAACATTCAAAATGATAGCCATGTGCTAATGTGCTAGTAATACATCTCCTTCTATTCTCATGTTGCAGTATTCATTACAGTAGGGAGGTTGCTGCCTGCAGTGCCGACTTCCAGCCAGTATACCAAAGTTGTTTGGTTCAGGAGGGTACATGTGACGTCCTCTGTCAAGGCCGTAAACCGACATAGGGTATAAAAGTGACGTCTGCACGTACCCTCTTCAGAATTTTTCTGCCATAGTGAACGTCGGACTCCAGTTTGGGAAGCAGATCACTATTTCTCAGACGACCACTACAATCAACCACTGCAGACAAGTATCCTGTTGGGTTTTCCTTGTCTTTTGTTAATTGCCAAGGCATACATGTTCACTAGAAAGGGGAAGTGTGCTTGTGGGAGACAAATTCCTCACAAGGACATGCACGAAAAGTTTGTGTTCTGTTTAGGTGAGGCCCACAACCATACATCTTGCCCCATTTGCAAATCCTTCATACCTAAAACTCTTCGCAGCCGACTGGCTGTGATAAAACTATAGTTGGAAAATCAAAGGCTCCAGCGTCTCGGTATGGAGGGTAGAGTAGGAGCTACCGTGGAAGAAGGCCAAGAAAATCAGGCCAGATTCCCATGCTGCGCCTCAGGCATCTGGAGAGATTCTTGAGGCGGATGAAAGCCCTGGATCTTTCCAGAACTCAGTTTCCCATCCCGGCCTGGGTACCTTGATGAAAGCTAGGATGGTGAAAACTTTGAGTACGCCCCCTGAGGTTAATCAGCCATCAGATCCTGATGGTGGAGGGGAACCACTGCTCATACAGTCAGAAGGCGCTACTCTTACACTACCGTCCACCCAGACGTCTGCTCCTACTCATTCTCAGCCTTCTGCCCCTATGAAGAGAAAAAATACCTAAAACATCACTGAGCTTCAACCTGTTCCTGGATGGGAAGTTTTCTCAGAGTCTTTTTAAGGCATTCCAGACCTTGCAGACAACAACCACCAGCTGCTACCCCTTCAGGACCTCCTTTAGAGGTTTCTGAGGAATCATTAACCTATGGATCACAAATAGACTCTCCCAAGGATTTTATTATCCCAGAGGAAGAGGATCCCATCACCCCTGAGTCTCCTGATAAAGAATTCACCTTGGGAGACACCATTTCCCTCATAAGGAAACATTTTAAGTAGCAGGCCTCACAGGTCTCGGACACTAAGAAATGGTACTTTGACTTGCTGCAAATGGAACAGCCGTCCCCCTCTGCTGTGCCCCCTTTGCTACCTGCATTCCAAGATGCCTTCATGGCAGCTTCACAGGCCCCAGACTCTCAACCCCCAGCCTCTAAATGTCCTGACCATTTTTACAAGGTCCCTCTGGACACCCAATTCCTATTTAAACATCCACCAGCAGACCCAGCAGTTATTGCAGTCTCTGCTGATAAAACATCCAGACAAGTACCTTCTGCTGCTCTATACCCTACTGATAAAGACAGCAAGTTCATGGACAGACTAGGGAAGAAAGTGTATACTTCCTCTTCTCTGGCTATAAGAGCTCTCAACTACCAAACACACATGGCTAGGTATGTTCTGGACACCATTTCCAAGGCTTCTACCCTCCTCTCTCAGGCTCCTGGTTCATCTATTAAAACCCTACTGTCCACAACATCCCAAGTGACTAGGCACTCCAAGTGGAGTTATGATGCTGTGGAAGCCTCTTCAAAATCTGCTGCATCAGGTTCAGTGCTGAGGCGATATTCCTGGGTGAGACTTCAGCCACTTCCTATGCATGTGCAAACTAAACTACTTGATGCCCCACTGGACAATAAAGCCCTGTTTGGACAGTCTTCAGCAGATGTTCATAAATCCCTCCAAGAAAAGGGAAAAGAACTTCAGAACCTTAAACATTTGCGGTGTTTCCCATCCCCAGATACCACAGAAACTATCCACAAAGAGCTTCTTTTGTCAGGAGGCACTCCTCCCACCCAGCTCCTTAGTCAAAGGGACATAGGCCATCTAGGAAAAGTTCTACTCCCAGGTTTCCATCCACCCCTTCAACCACCCCCTTTCGGAGCCAGTCTGACCAAACCAGACCACCTTCATTGTGGCTCTCAATGTCTAAGCCCAAACACCCCCTTATCCCTTCACCTCACCCTCTCCCTTCCGTCCTGGCAGAAAATCACAACAGAAAACTGGGTCCGTCAGTCATTCAGTGGGGATACCTTATGACTTGGTGGAATTCCTCAACCTCCAGCAAACCAAGTTCATCTTTTCCCACCCATCATTCATCAACTGCTAGCTCAGGGCACCATACAGCATGTAGCATCCCCACAAAGAAACAAAGGCTTTTACTCCAGAATGTTTCTGGTACCAAGGAAAGGCACCCCATGGAGGCCAGTTCTGGATTTATCTTTCCTAAACCGGTTCCTCAAGGTACCCAGTTTCAAAATGATTAACTTGCCCTTGCTCCAACCACTCATACCTACACAAGCTTTCATGGTAGCTCTGGATTTGAAGGATGCCTGCCTCCACATTCCTATACACCCAGATTACAGGAAATCTCTATGCTTTGCAGTAGGTTCCTGGCATTTTCATTTCTCTGCATGGCCCTTTGGACTGTCCACTGCTCCTTGAGTGTTCACAAAGTGTCTAGCACCCTTCATTGCTCACTGCAGAACACAGAGTATACAAATATACCCATATCTGGATGATCTGTTAATCCTTCATCAGGACCACCAAGTCCTTCTACACCACCTACAACAGGTGATCTCCACCCTGACTTACTCTGGGTTTACTGTAAACAACGAAAAGTCTCACCTTAACCCCACTCAAGACCTGGTTTTCTTGGGATGCAGGATCAGAACAGACAAAATGAAGGCCTTCATTCCAGACCAAAGGATGCTGAACCTTTGTCTATACTTAAGCAAACTTATCATCCTCACCTCCTTGCCAGCACTAGAGTTCCTAAGAATGTTAGCCAACATGGCATCCCTAATATCCATGTTGCCCTTGGCAAGACTCCATATGAGGAAAATCCAGTGGATCCTGAATAACTTATGGAGCCAACACTCTCCTCCCCTGGACACCCCCCTCCTCATACTTCAGTGTCTGAAGAAGGAACTTCAGTGATGGATCTCTGCCATCCACCTCAACCAGAGAACCCCCTTACAGGTCCCAGCCCCCCTGCAACAAGTCTCCACAGGCACATCAGACATTGGTTGGGGTGCAGTGCTTCTACACATCCAGAAGCAATTCACCATGCAGGGAAAATGGTCCACACTAAGGCAAAAGGACCGCATCAGCATCAGGGAAATGAGGGCACTCCTTCTAGCCCTACAAACATTCAAGTCAGCTCTATGTCCAGGAGCCCTGAAAGTGATCACATACAATATGACTGCCCTGTGGTACATAAATGGGGGGGGGGGGGGCAAGACCCTATCATCTTTGCAGACTAGCCACCCAGATCTGGAACCTAGCATCATCACTCCAGATTCATCAGGTGGCAGTGTACATTCCCTCTACAGGGAATGTTATGGCAGACTCGCTCAGCAGAACTTCATCACCCTCTCACGAATGGATGCTTCAAAGACAGGTATTCGTAGATCTTATCCACAGGTGGGGTATTTCACAAGTAGATCTTTTTGCCTCCTCCCAGAACAGACAGATGGCCAGGTTTTGCA
Source organism: Protopterus annectens (assembly GCF_019279795.1). NCBI lineage: Eukaryota > Metazoa > Chordata > Ceratodontiformes > Protopteridae > Protopterus > Protopterus annectens. Next base: position 952,561,977 of record NC_056727.1, read on the forward strand.
CAAGGGATCCACAACCGCAAGCCTGTTAAGTGGACGCCTTCTCCTTTCCTTGGGAGGGAATGTATCTCTGTGCCTTCCCACCCTTCACACTGATTCAGAAAGTCATCCTGAAAATCCAGTACAAACCCAAAATCATGTTGGTGACCCCCTTTTGCCCAAGACAGCATTGGTTTCCCCCTTCTGTATCTACTAACCAAAGGCAATCATCACAGGTTACCCCACCGAATAGACTTGCTCACAAAGGACAGGGGATCCCTACTACACTCTCAGGTGAGCAGTCTAAAACTGACCTTATGGGTGATGAGGTTCTAATCCCCTTCAGACACCTATACTCAGAGGATGACGTACTCAATGTTCTGCAGGAGACCAGAAAACCTAGTACCAGGAGAAATTATGTATCTAAATGGAAGAGATTCTCCAGGTGGTGTCAGAGGAAAAGCCAAGACCCTATGATTATTCCTGTACCCTTGGTCTTTTCCTATTTATGTGAGCTCCATCACCCAGGACTAACTTATTCTTCAGTCAAAGTCCATTTATCTGCCATCTGTGCTTGTTTGCCCATGTTGCCACCTCTGGCCTGTAAAGTGGAGGTCAAGCTTTTCCTGAAAGGGGTACTTCATATTTACCACCACCCCTGAAAGCCTATACCCCCCTCAGGACATGAATTTTGCCCTAGAAAAACTTACATTACCACCTTTTGAACCAGCACATTCAGTATTGCTAAAATTATGCACCCTAAAAACAGTTCTGCTAGTGGCCCTTACTTCAGCCAGGAGGATATCAGAGATACAAGCCCTTATGGCTACCCCTCCTTACCTTATTTTCCACAAGGACAGAGTTGCCCTCAGGACTAACCCCTCCTTCAATACCTAAGGTGGTCAATGAACTCTCACTAAACCAGACCATCAATCTCCCTGTTTTTTTACCCTTACCCTAAAAACCACTGAGAGAGGACTCTTCATTCTCTAGATGTCCATAGACAACTGAGGTACTTCTTAGACAAAACCAAACCTATTAGAAAGTCTGACCAGCTATTCATCTCCTTCCACCCTAGGGCTTTAAGGAAGGCAGTCTCCAAACAGATAATTTCTGCATGGATCTCTAATTCAATTGGCATATGCTATTCATATCATGGAAAAACCTTACACAGAGATTTCAAATCACACTCAGTCAGGGCAGCTGCTTCCTCAGCTGCCTTTTTCAAAGGGGTTGATTACGCCTCAATTTTCGAAGCTGTTACTTGGGCTTCGGTACACCCCTTTACCAAACATTACAAACTGGACCTAGCCTCCAGAGCTAGAGCTGGGTTTGCCAGGTCTATTCTTCAGGGTCTTATTGACCAGGGACCCCAGTCCTCCACCCAGGTGCATATCTAAAAGCTCTGGTACTCTCCCTACTGTAATGAATACTGCAACATGAGAATAGAAGGACATAGAATAGTTATATAAGAACTCACCATAACCCTAGATGTCCTTCTTTTCCATGTTGCATTATTCAGTCCCTCCCTCCTACTACTTCTATTTTACCTGTCTAATATACTTTTACTTACCTGTGGGGACAGTCACCCACTCCCTTAACTTCTCCACTACAGACAGCCTATCTAGTACCCTATGATCTAGTCTGCATGTGAGTCTCAAGGGTCTCCCTGTTATGACCCTCTCTAAACCTCCAGGAGTACTACTGTATGCGGCAGTTCATTCTGAAGAGGGTACATGCAGATGTCACTTTTATACCCTATATCAGTTTATGGCTCTGACAGAAGATGTCACACGTACCCTCCTGAACCAAAGACTTTGGTATACTGGCCGGAAGTCGGCACTGCAGGCAGCAACCTCTTTACTGTAATGAATACTGCAACATGGAAGAGAAGAACATCTAAGGTTGTGGTAAGCTCTCACACAACTATTCTTTGAAATTGTAACGCATTGTGATGTAAGCAATAGGATGGTTTTACCAGTGCAGGTGCATTCTTGAAGTACGCAATTATGGTGAGGAATGCAGAGAATTATGAAATGCACATGCAAGCTAATGAATTTTCCTTCAGTCATATACTTCGAAGACTTGCCTTACTTTGTCTAAATAACTGGTGATAGGTAAAGGAATTGTGTAGGAGGGAGATGATGAGATTTGCAGACAAAGAGTTGATGGAACTAATACAGGTAAGTAGAGAAGGGGTATAACAGAGAGGAAGCATTAAAGTATAATTAACCATCTCTGAAGCAGGTACACGTTTTTTTTGAGCATGCACGAATGGAGTGACTTCTTGAATAAGATGAAGTTGTCTTCCAATTTGATGGGTTCAGCCAGAGTACCAGTAAGGTGGATCTTTTTACAGAAGGCAAGAGTAAAGGAAAGTCTGGCAAGAGGAAAACTGAGTTTTTGGTGAGAGTGGTTGCACAATTTAACATACAGTTTATTGAGCAGAGGAGAGCAGTGTCTTTGGCTAAGAAGTTCATAAGTGAGTATATTAAGGAGGAGAGAAGCCCTGCTATTTACAGGTAGCCAATTTCCTGTGGTGAGAGTAGTGCAATGGTATTCAAGAGTACTTCTGATTGAGAGCTTTGATTGCCTGGGAGAAAACATTTTAGCATAGCTTAACTCTGCAGGTAACATACAGTTCATCAGAGCAGAATAGTAGCAACTCTGTGAGCAGATCCAGGATATTTCATTCAGAGGTCTTCCAGGAGATTGTCCACCTGTGGAGAAATCCCCAAGTAAATCTGTTTGCCTCCTGTTTCAACAGACAGCTAAATCAGAACAGCTTGCATTTGGACATGAGTGTTCTTTTATGCTCCCACCCCCTTTTTCTCTGGTATCCAGAGTCATCCTAAAGATCAAGAAGGACTTAAAAAAAGATGCTTCTGGTGACTCCCTTTTGGGCCTATACAACATTGGTTCTCCCTTCTCATGCATCTGGCCGGGGACAATTATCAAAAGTTACTTCATAAAGTGGATTTGCTCAGACAGGGCAAGAGATCCGTCATCCACCCTAATATTAAAAATCTCCATCTAACTGTATGGGTAATAACTTTTTGATCCCACTTAGGCCACCTTTTTTTCTGAATTGGGTGCAACATGTGTTACAGGAGGCAAGGAAACCTGTTACTGGAAAATCATACTTAACCAAATGAAGAAGATTTTGTAGTTGGTGCCATAACGGAAAACAAGACCCATCCCAAGCTCCTTTGCTTCTTCAGTATCTATACGAATTACTCATTTCAGGCCTTGTGTGCATTTCTATCAAGTTAACTTTTTGACCATTACTGTGTGTCCGCCACTGGATCCTACCTTTTTTCCTTACTCAACTTAAACCATTTTTGAAAAGGGTACATATTATGCTACCTAGAAAACAAGTGACACCTTTTTGGGATCCACAATTTGTGCTGGAAAAGTTAAATATCTCCTTTTGAACCTGCATCTAGTTCTTCTCTGAAATCTTTAGCTTGAAAAATTGTTTTGTCATTCCTCTGATGTCTGTTAGATAGATCTCTGAATTGCAGGCCATAATATCTAGTTAACCTTTTCTAATCGTACATAAGGACAGAGTAAGTCTTAAACCAACCCTTCCTTTATGCCCATGGTTGTTTGTAAACTTATCCTTCACCAAACTATTCAGCTCCCTGTGTTCTAGACTGAAACCAAAAAAACAGGTTTGAAAGAATTTTCCATACTTTTTACTTCCATAGGCAGTTGATTTTTTATCTCCCTGTGTTTATTTATTTGCTTTTGTTAACCAGGAAAGTCCACTGGGCTGTTGTAGCCCATTTTCAGTGGAGGCCCGGGGGAGAATAGCTCCAAAACCATATACATGATAATAGAATTTGTTGAACAGTTATTTTCAGCATAAAACAATTTACAGGAGTAAGAACAGGAGAATCAGAAGGAACATTGAACAATTATATGGCTGTAAGTTATGAAAGTAAACTTTGATACACAGTGAGGTATTCAGTATATGCATAGTTTAACAGAAGGCAAATAACTTACACATACACATTTTTGTTTTACATATTGGACATAATAGACTATGTGGTTATCAACAGAATATTCATAAGCTAGGAGGGGATAACTACACAAAATTTTCTTATACCATGTGAAGCAAGATGTGGTACACTGTGCTCTGTGTTCTAGACTGAAACAAAAAAACAGGGTTGAAATAATTTTCTGTACTTTTTGCTTCCATAAGCAGTTAAGATTTTATTTGGACAAGACTTAAAATTTCAGAAAGTCTACCCAACCTTTTGATGTCCTTCAAGAATGCAACTGCAGTCATAACATGTGGGTTGTCCTGCCTCAGGCAGCCCTCGGTCTGCTGGATTCCAAAGTCTGGGTCCGACGTCGGCTGATGTCGCATTTCTCTCCAACGTCAGAGCGGCTGGAGTACATAAGCATCAGCCGACGCCATTTCCTTTTGTTTCCTATGATGATAAGCAAAAGTGGCATATAACTATGGCATGTAAACCAATCATTTCTAGGTGTGGCACACTGCTATTCAGTTTTGTTGCACAAACCATGTTAAAAGGCTCTTTGGAATATTAAGGCTCATTCTACCAAAGCTGGCTTTTTGAAAAGAGGTGGACGATCTATTTTAGAGACAGCTACTTGGTCCTCAGTGCACATGTTCACTAAGCACTAGAAAGTTAAATCAGTTTTCGGAGCTATAGCAGATATTGTTAGAGCTATTCTGCAGGGACTCCTAGACTCAAACCCTTCTCCATCTGACTCATCTTCCTGAGCTTCGGCAATCATCCCATATAGTTATGGCAACTGCAGCAGTGATGTAATGCAGAAAATATTACAGTGCTGTAAGTTCACTTACTGTAGCAGTTCATCTTCGACTAGATCATTCTTTTCAGTAATAGCAGCCTCCCTCTATCTCCCCTCTTTTTTTTTCCCCTACACTTTCCTTGGCCAAGGTGTGGTATCCCTCTCTTGACTTTTTCTCTTCTGATATGACACAATTCCTTTGGAGCTTTAAGCTTCAGCCTCCCTACTTAGGGCAGTAAAGTTCTCAGTTTAGGTGCCTAGTGTGGACATTTTATATTGGCATGTATTCTCATTTATGGTACTCGAGAAAGGAGCCTGAAGCTTTGCTGACTAGCTGGATGTCCAGAATCCTTGGATAGGATATATCCAATATAATTTTGACTACTGCAGTAGTGATCTATTTGAACATCTACTGTAATGGTAAGTTAACTTACAGAGCTGTACTTCTTTCATCATGAATCAACCCATTCCAGTTCTGACGTTTTTCAGTTCTTGTGACTTTTGTTGATTTGCTGCATCTTGAAAATAAAACTAGGATAAAGTAAGTTTTTTTTAAACATTATTTACGTGTGCTGTTGTATATTTATAGCTAGACCTGATGGAGTGAAATGCACTGGTTATACTGCTATGCACTAGTGGCAAATGAGTTTGATGCAGAGGATGAATAGATGAGGGGAGGAAGTGTCAGTGATGGGAAAAAACATGATCTTTAATGTATCAAGGGCTGAAGTTTGTCACTACCTAGGTTATGTGCCTTTAAAATCTTACAGTAGTTTTCAGTTTTTAAGAAATCTGAACTAACATACTTTTGCTTTTCTGATGACACTGCAGATGTTCTTCGTGTTTCACTGTTGCAGTCATTGCATTTGGGTTATCTGCTTGCAGTAGCCCTCAGTCAGCCTGATTAGCAAAGTCTTGGGTCCTGCATTGGTTGCTGTCCCTTCTTCCATGACGTCAAGTCGTCAGGGGTATAAAACATGCAGCCAACGCCAATATATCAGTCTTTCTTGCTGTGCAGTGCCTGAAGCAGAAACAGTTCGCAAGTGCCGGTCGGCCAACTCAACTCATGAAATTTTCCTTTTCGAGTTTCAAAACCAAAGTCTTCAACTAAAAGATAAGTACCCCTTTGGGAAACTTTTTCTTGCTCTAAACTGATGTCAGTAAAAGTAAATAATTGCATTACTTCTGGAAAGCAAATACTTCATAAAGATTTTAATTCGTACTGTATTCCTTGCCTAGGTCCTGACCATGACGTACCTTGCTGTCGGTTTTGTGCCTTATTTAAACTATGAACTATCCATCGTCTGTATATTTATGCTTCTAAATATTTTGGTGCTCGGTTCAATTATCCCGCTATGTCTTCGGTAAGCCATCTGACTACCAACATTCCGAAAACAGAGACAGGCCACCGAGGTCCAAAATTGCCGACAACGCTTCTCCTAAGCCAGTCGCCAGTTCACCGGTACTCAGTGAGGCGCTTTCGCAGCCCCTGATACCCACTACTTCAGATTTGCATACCTCTACTGAGACCCATTCGGAGTCCAGTATGCCGCGAGATGCTTTAACTGTGGAACCTGCAGATGTCTCTACCTTGGATGAGTCCGGAGCTGCTGTGCAGGCAGCGGCTTCTGAGGGTGTATTCAGGCCTACTGACTTGCATATTAAACTGAAGCCATCTTCTTCTTCAAGGCCTAAAACTTGAACCATGCCTAGAAAACTGACGGCCAGACTGCATGGCCAGGCCTCTATGCCTAAAAAATTACAAGAATGGCTGAAGACCTTATTACTTTAATCAGGGGAGGCCAACCTTCCCCCTCTAAGAGACCTAGGACTGAGTTTGCTTATGATACTTCTGACCAGGATTCTGAATTTTCGGATTCCTCTGATGACCAGGATTTACCCTTCTCTGCCTATGAGGATTCTGATGCTGAAGACTCTATTCCCTCTGCATCCCCCCCCCCCCGAGGATTTTTCTTTTGGTGAAACCTTGTATACCCTCGGGGAGCATTTTCATTGGAAAAGTCAGGATTTTTTCTGATTCTAGAAAGAGGCTTAGGGATTTCTTACTCCTGCCCCAGCACAGGCCTTTAGCCATACCTTCTGTACTAGACACAGTTGATGATGCCTTTTCGGAATCTAGCTTGGCCCCTGACTCTTTACCTCCTGCTCCCAGAAAACATGATAGATATAACAGGGTCCCTGACTCTCATAAGTTCCTTTTTAAAAATCCTACTGCGGATCCTGAATCCATTTTACAGGGACCCAAGGGCATTAAAGCTACTACTACCAAAAATCGTACCCCCTCTGATAGAGACTCCAGGATGCTGGATAGGTGGGGTAAGAAGGTATACACTTCTGCAACTTTGGCCATTAGGGCCTTAAACTGCCAGTTTCATATGTTAAAGTATCAGCAGCATATTATTGGATTCCTTAAACAGAAAATTATGTTGATTCCTGATTGTGCTGAAAATAAGGATTTACAGGATTTACTGCATTCAGCTGAACAAGTTGGAAAACATAGTTTGCATTGTGGTTTTGATTCACTAGAGGCATCTTGCAGGGCTGCTGTAACTGGGTCTGTACTTTGAAGGCATGCTTGGCTTAAGGGAGCAATCCTTGCTAGATCATGTTAAAGCGAAATTACTGGATGCTCCCTTAAACCAGGACCGCCTGCTTGGCAACAAGGCAGAAGTTGTTCTTATAAAGATGGAGGAAAAAGCTAAATCTATGCAAATTGTTAAAGATTTTTTTACAAGTACAACCTCCAAGGTTTAGTAGGCATTGGCCTTCCAAGAATTGGTCCTTTCCTGCCTCTTCCAGACCTTCTCAGACCAAACTGAGATCCAGCAGAGCTCTCAGGCTTCAGTCCCAGGGTACGCACAGGACTAAGCAGTGGGGGGCCTCCACTTCCAAATCTGGGAGTAGTAAAACCCCCCCCTATGGTAAAACTGTCTCAATGACTTCTTTTTAAAACTGCCAAGCACTTCTCAACTGACTGCCCCTTTGGGGGGGAAAGATTGCTCTTCATGCAAAGAACTGGGAGCTCATTACCCAGGACAAATGGGTTTTAAATATCGTGTCCCAGGGATACAGATTTCACTTCCACATGTTTCCAACACCAAGCGGGTGGCCAGATCTACCCCCAAATCAATGGGCAGAGGCCCAAAAGCAAGTACTTTCTCTCTCAAGCATGGGGGCTATTCAATTGGTACCAGAAGAGGAAAAAGGACAAGGTTTCTATTCAAGACTTTTCCCGGTACCCAGAAAAGACAATTCATGGCTTCCTATCCTGGACCTGTCTACTCTAAACACCTTTTTGGTGATTCCAAAATTCAAGATGCTGACTCTTCACCAGTTACTCCCTATGCTAGGCAAAGATGCCTGGTTGGCAACACGATTTAAAGGAAGCATACTTGCACATCTCAATCAGGGAATCTTGCAGAAGATACCTACGCTTCAAAGCAGTCTACTCGCATTATCAGTTCTCTGCACTGCCCTTTGGCTTATCTACTATGCCCAAGGTATTCACAAAGTGCCTAGCTGCATTCATTGCATTTTGCAGGCAAAGAAATATTCAAATATACCCATACCTGGACGATTGTCTAATTCAGGCAGAAAACCAGGACATAGTTTTGAATCATCTGGCCTTTGTGCAAAGGGTGCTAACTTGTCTGGGGTACACCATAAATGAAAAGAAATCACACCTGGTACCTTGTCAACAAATTATATTCCTGGGAGCAAGCTTGAATACAACTTCCCAGATGGCTTTCCTTACGCCAGAGAAGCAAATTCATTTGACAGCCTACTTCAAACAAGTGGCCACAAAAACCTTGCTATCTGCAAGGCAAATACTACAAGCCTTGGGGTTCATGGCCTCCTGCATTCTTCTAATTCCATATGCAAGACTGCATATGAGGAAACTTCAATGGTATCTAAAAAGCCTATGGTGTCAACATTCTCAGGATCTAAAAGCAATGATTCCTATTATACCTTGCCTATGCCTAGAGTTCCTTTGGTGGGCAGAGGCCTGCCACCAAAACAAGGGATTACCATTCCCACTACTCCCTGCCGCCCAAACCCTAACAATAGACGCATCAGACTATGCATGGGGGGCTCACCTGGCAGAGAATTGCATTCAGGGCAAATGGAACCCAAGTCAAATGCACCTGCATATCAATCAAAAAGAAATGTTAGCTGTACAGTATGCTCTGACAGCCTTCAAGGACCACATTCTTCCAGGACAATTAATGGTAAAGACGGACACCACTGTTATGTGGTACATAAACAAGCAGGGGGGATACATTCTTACCCCCCTCCCCCCACAGACTAGCCATGGCATTGTGGAACACAGCCCTGAGCTACCAAGTGCATCTACAAGCTCAATTCATGCCAGGAAAACTACACTGGCAGACGGACTAAGGAGAAACCTCATGGACCCACACGAATGGAAACTGGAACCAAAGATTTTCAACATGTTGACAAGCAAATGGGGGGGGGGCCTAAATATAGACCTGTTTACCTCCCCTCCAGAACTATCAGTTGGACAAATTTTGCACAAGGACTCCCCACAAACAAGCTTGAAAAGTGGATGCTTTGTCCTTCAGCTGGAAAAACCTATCAGTTTATGCCTTTCCGCCTCTGCCTCTGCTCTGCAAAGTACTACTAAAGATCAAACAAGACAAACCAAGGACGATTTTGATTGCACCAGTCTGGCCACGCCAACACTGGTACCCCCTCTTGCGCAGTGTGTCACTGTTGGCCCCATGGCCCCTGCCTCAGACTCCTACCCTACTGTCTCAGCTTGAGAACCAGATTCTGCACCCTCAGCTTCAAACACTGAACCTAGCAGCCTGGCTAATTACCTAATCTCTCTCCTTTACCATCCCTCAGTAAACCAGTGATGGATATCATTTTAGAGGCAAGGAGGCCTAGTACTAGAAAATCTTATGCTGAAAAATGGAAAAGATTTTGTGCCTGGAACCAATCTCAAGGGATGAGCACAGCAGTGACCAATTTACCTCAGATTTTACAATACTTAACTGAGATGCCTCACAAGGGCCTGTCCTCCTCCTCCATCAAAATTCATGCCTCACCCATTTCAGCTCACTATAACACAGAACCTCCCCTCTTTACTCATCCACTGCTCAAGCATTTCCTCAGAGGGGCCAAAAACTTACGACCCCAGGAGAGCTCTAACTCCAGCCTGGGACCTTAACTTTGTATTGGAGAAACTCACTCTCCCCCCTTTCAAGCCAGCTGCTACTGCAGACTTAAAGTTCCTTTCTTGGAAAACAGCTTTCCTTTTAGAAATGACTTCAGCAAGAAGGGTATCTGAATTATAGGCCCTTATGGCAGTGCAGCCTTTCATCATCTTTCATGCAGACAGGGTGTCCCTCAGGACCAATCCCTCCTTCATGTCCAAGGAGGTATCCAGTGTGGCCCTAAATCAGCCCATTCATTTGCCAACCTTCTTTCCTAATCCACAGAACAAAGGGGGACATATACTGCACTCTTTAGATGTGCACAGACAGCTTAGATTCTACTTGGACAGGACTAAACCTTAATGGAAATCTGAACAACTTCTGGTGGCATTTGCTGCAGGGGCGGAGGGGAAGGCTATTTCAAAGCAAACCATTTCCAAATGGATAGGCCATTGCATTAATTTCTGCTATAAGCACCATGGAAAACCTATCCCGCAGGGGATCAGACCCCACTCAACCAGGGCTGCAGCTACCTCTACAGCCTTTCTCAGAGGTGTCCGTACCAGGGACATCCTAGAAGCTGCTACCTGGAGTTCTGTACATACTTTCACCAAGCATTACCGTCTGCCAATTTTCTCTAAATCCAGAGCTGGCTTTGCCACTGCAGTCTTGCAGGGCCTTATAGCTGGTCTTAATGCTATCTAAATTCCTCCTCCCATCCTTAGCTTTGGGAATCCACCCAAATGTAATGACTGCAACAGTGAAACACGAAGAACATAGTACAGTTGTGTACACTTACCATAAATGTAGATGTTCGAGTGTATTCACTGTTGCAGTCCTGGTTATCCTCCTTCCAGCCCCCTGATTTCTTTTGGCTATGCCTTTACTCTCATTTACTATGCTCAAAAGCTTTTTGGTGTATTTGTTTTTTTGTTGGAGGTATAACCTTGTATATTTATAGATTTTATGGCTTCCCATTAGGGAGGCAACTGACATCTGGGGCAAGAAAAACTGATGTAATGGCATCTGCTGCATGTTTTATACCCCTGACGACCTGACGTCCTGGAAGAAGGGACAGCAACCGACACAGAACCCAAGACTTTGTTAATCAGGCCGACTGAGGGCTACTACAAGCAGAATAACCCAAATGTAATCACTGCATCATTGAATACACTCTAACATCTGCATTTATGGTAAGTGTACACAACTGTACTTTCTTCACTCTGGACCACAGTGAATGGTGGTAGTGTTTATTCTGATAACTGCAGTAGCAGCTTTTCTGAGTCTTTGAGTGCCCTCTGCTGGTGTCAGACCAGTACAGTACTTTCAAGTACCAAGAAAAAGTCCTTAGAAAAGGGAAAGTGTATGTCACTTAGAGATAAATAAAAGAGAAAACAAGACACACAGCCAAACTAGTTAGTAAAAAGTACAAGAAAATCCTAGCCAAGCTAGAGTTTTCACTGTGCGTCCTTAAAACCTCTTGGGATAATGTGATATGTGCAAATGACCCTTAAGGACATCAGGTATTCCAGCTCTATGGCAGTTTTGAATGCCCATGACTTTCTTTTTAAGTCTGTTAATGGGCAAGTTCAGGCCAATAAAGTCCCCACTAGCTGTGGACATGCATGTTTCAGTCTTCCATTAACAGACTTAAAATATCATGAACATTCAGAACTGCCTTATAACTGAAACACCTGATGTCCTTAAGTGGTCATTTGCATATATCCCACTGTCCTCTTTTACCAGAGGCTTTAAGGAATTACACAGTGAAAACTCTAGTTTGGATAGGATTATCTTGTCATTTTTTACTTAGGAAAAAAATGGAAATTGTGGGAACAGTACATGCAGAATAATGTTCAGGAGGAAGAGTGAAATTTAAGAGATGGTAGGAACTGAGCCATTTATGTAACGTTGAAGTGAATTAGAGTTTTTAAACTGTGTACTGAAAGATGCAAGAGAAGTTAGTATGGTTTGCTGTATTTTCTATTACTGTACAAGTACAGATGTCACATTTTAATGTCATGTTTAATAAAGATGTTTAAAAATATAGAACTTAGTCTAAAGGTTTTGAAGTGCATTTTTGAGGAGTCCAAATGTAGATATGTTTAGCAAGAATCATATGAGCTAGATACAGAAATGACTATTGTTTCCTGTTGTAATACCATTAAAAATTACCCTTTATAGACTTCAGGATCTGAAATTTTTTGATGTCTGTGTATAAGCACCAGAATTAAGAAAAAAAAAACTGCTGCCACTATCCATTTGCTGATAAAGTTATACTGTAAGATAAAGATTTAGCCAGTGTCTTGTATGTTCCGGTTTAGTGTTTTACTACAGTGAGTTGGAGCATGTGGAGGTCAATTCACCAAGCTGTAATAAAATATTCTCATGTTTGTAAAAGTGAGCCAGTGTCACTAGAGAAGGCAGTCCTTTGAAGTGATTCCTGCTTTATCGTTTTATTTATATGTATGTACATAGAAGAAAATGCAGCTGCATTTTTATTTTGCTTTGGAGAGTATGTAGCATAATGGGTGCATGTTGTAGAAATTTGAAGTTTCTTGCTGCACTCCTGTATTAGAAATACATATTTTATTGTACTAATTGGGGTTAAAAAATTTTCAACATGTTTTTCACTCTGTTAAACATTATATTTAAATTTGTTACATTTTTTGCATTTCTCAGGTGCGGAAACATATTAATGATCTCTATGAAGATCTTCGAGATGGGCATAACCTGATTTTGTTACTGGAAGTTCTTTCAGGTGTTAAACTGGTAAGTAATCCTATTTATAAGACTGTAGATTCTAAATGGCTATAGTTTACAGTGCCATAATCATTTTACATTCACCTTTTCCATCAACAGTTTTTGCACACTTTAATTCTGGCTAATTTTGCCCTTTTACATTCTCATCAAGATGTGCATTATATAATTGTTTTTTCATACCTCAGAAATAGCAGAATGCTTAAGTTGCTACAAGCTACAGCTCTCTGTCAGAGGTCATAGAGGTGTACCTTGATTGACTTGGGGTGGAGTTGCTCTATGTTGCATCATATTCAGGGCATATGTACTTGTGTACTGTGAGAATACTGTAGCTTGATTTGGTGGGGAAAGATGCCAAACTTAACAGCCATAGATTTCTGAGTAGACATGATGAGCTGGAATTGAGGCAGAGGTAGGACAGGAGAACTACTGCTTGTACAGTGGCAGGGGTAAGGTGACTGTCAGTGCATCAGCTGCATTTTCTTGCAAGATTTCTGTACTGAATCCATGTCGGCTAGGAAGACGGACGATATATCCTGCAGGTAGCATTTGCTTCTTTCAAAGGAGGTTGCTGCATGAAATCATCCTCAATAGAGACTACAATCTGGGTTTGTCAGAGCAATCAGCATCAACCCCCTATTTCCTATTTTGCACATGAGGTCAAGGTGCCACTTCAACTGTGACCATCACCTAGAGGCAGTTTTCACATCATGTCATGTAACTTTTATTAGTGCACTTTTTATAGCCAGAATCTCCTGGTGAATATAGGAACATACTATGCAAGCAATCACAGGGACCATAAAATGCCTAGCAATATACATCTTTAGTCATACCCTTATGAATAACTTAAGTTTTCTCACCTTTCAAATCAATCAGCTGTACATGATCGTGAACTTCTGTCTTTGCACACCAGCTGGGATCATTCATTCTTTCCAGTGGGTTTTGCATCCTGCATCTCTCCATGCAGGATTCTGCCAGCTTTCCATATCAATAGGCCACTGAAACATGAGAGTCCACAAGAAGTAACTGAGACTCTCAAATTGAGGGTGGCCCATCTTTTTTTTTTCCTGCAATCTGGCTGTGTTTATTCTTATGCTGTACTGTGTGCGCTGTTGGTTCATGTGAATGTGCTAGCACATTCTTGAACAGGAAAGCTGCACAGTTTTGGCAATGGCGCAGCATGTTTAATCATGCATTCATTCAAAAAAGTACCAGATTACAATATTGCCCTTCTCAGAAGTGGTGTGGCCCTAGTGTTTGGCATATTTAAGTTGGGGGTGCAGTCCCCTCCACGCAATGCCATGGTATTTTGACAAGCTGGCTCCTAGTAAAAAGGACCAAACCCTTTTTGCTGCACAAGTCCTGTATGACATGCGGCCCTCTCCCTCCCTCACAAGAAGAAGAGATGGTCAGTAGTTGCTATGATTTCTCCCATAGCAGGCCCTTTATCATTTTCCATGCCCTAGGTTACAATATCACAGATGCTCTTTCCCTGAAGTAGCGGACTGGTTAAGTTGTATGTTTGGCTAGTTATGTGTATACAAGCATCGCTTTATGTCCTTAGCTCCAATAAAAACATTGAAGATTGTCAAACCTATAAAACAAAATAGCGTTTTATTTTCACTGGCTGTCCCCTGTATCAGTGGTAGGTTCTGGCACATATGGCTGCTTACTTGGTTAGAAAATTCCTTTTCTTATGCCACCACATAACTTCATGTAATAGTCAGCCATTGTGGAGACTGAAGTATATGGGTGGCAGACTGCAGCTGGCAAGAAAGCGTTAAAATAAATTGCATGAATTTGTTAGTTAACTATATGAAATCCCTTGGCCTAGCAAGTGATTCTGCATCTTGAACCAAAAGAGTCAGCAGTATAGCTCCACAAAATCAGCCAACCGGACACAGTAACTTTATAAGATAAAGTGAAGCCTTTGTTTGCTCTTGGCAGCCCAACATATGGTGTGAGGGGATGGGGGGAACATTATAGTATGGGTGCATTAATTTCCCTGTAGGTAGTTTGTAGGAAGGTGATGCCTGTTCTAGGTTGTGGAGATCAGGAGGTAAGATGGTCTTGTCAACATCTGGAATGATTAGCAGCATATCTTGCACAGTTGTCCAGCAGAGTTTTTTGTTTTTAAAGATCTTGTGCAGATGTGTTCTTTTTCCCCAAAAAACTACTGCACTAAAAATTACTTTTAAAAACTCCCCCAATGCTGAAGCTTACCTCTTGTTTTAATGTATTATTAAAAACTTAACAGAATGTATGTAATTACATCATTGAGAGAATAGATACAATTTTTGGTTAATTGAGATGCCAATAAAATTGTGAAGTAGTTTAGTTAACTGTCAACCTGTTAACTGTCTGGCAAAAATATGTAGTGCATTTATATATTTATTTATTTATTTGCCAAACTGTTAGTGTAACAGGTTTGCAATTTCTTAATTACTTTGCAAATTGTCTCGGCTTTACATTTAAGCCCAAGTATCACATATAGTTTCATAAGTGTGTACTAGGCTAATGGCCCTGAGGCCTTTACAAGCCTAGCCATAGGATTACCCTGGCATCGAGCCACCCGACCTTAGTTCCCAGTGCCTCTGTCGAGTAGAGCCACTGGAGTTATCCCCGGAGTGAATTTTCTGTTTCCCATCCACTCAACAAGATTTCTCTTGAAGAGGGTTAGCGAGGTGCTCTGCTTGATATATATGGGAAGTCTATTCCATAGCATGGGCAGTCTGTGGGTTATGAACCTGTCCCTCCAGTATGTTCTGTTGATTGTGGTAATGAGGTTGAGGTCCCTGGAGCGTTTGGTGTGGAGGGATTCGGATTTCTTTAGATGTAGCATTTCTAGCCTAGCTGGGTCAGACATGGCTTTGTAAGTCAAGCAGAGATCGCCTCTAAGTAGGCGAAATGAGGCAAAGAATAGTTGGAGTTTTCTGAGTCTGTCCATATAGGACAAGTGTTTAAGGCCTAGGATCATCTTTGTGAGGTACTTTTGCGGCCTCTCCAGTTGTTGCAGGTGTCTAGTGAGGAACATGCCAAATGGGGCACTGTACTTGATGATTGGGCTAATGAGGGAAGAGTAGAGGGAGACGATGACCTCTTTCTTCCTGGATGCAAAACCCTTAGTAATGAGATGTGCCACATAGAAGGACTTTCTGACCACAGTGGCAATGTGGTGATCAAAAGAGAGGTTGCTGTCAACCTGTGTTCCCAGACCTCTTATAACACCTTCTGCATTCAGTGGACTACTCCGGATAATGTAATTACATACTGCCTAAATGCTTTAATTAAAATAGAGCAGTAGCTGGTATACTTGTTAGATTTCCACATTCAGGAGGAGTTTTTAAAATCGAGTTTTGCAGTACCTGTAGAAAAAACAAACTTCATTTTTCTGCAAAAGAGAGTTTCCCAGACATAAAGATGTATGCAAGTAATCTTTTGTTGAAAAAATTTGAGGAGAAACCCCCTTCCCCATGAATTCTAAGAACACAGTAATGAAGGACGAGTTGATGGGGAAAGGTACATGACAAAGTTTTAGTTTACAAGACTAGTGAAGTTGTACAGCTGCCAATCAGAAGTCGGAGGCAATGCAGACAATACCGTTGATGTCTTGCAGTCAGTCTCTGCCACATCTCAGAAAAGTTGCACAAGGAAGTGGCAAGTCTGTGAACAACAGAAAGGTGAAGTCAGAAAGTATTTCCTGTGGTATAGTTAGAGAGAAAGGGCAGAAAGTAGTTCACCAGGCTTTTGTTGACCAGCCTTTCCATAAGGCACGGTGTAATCTTAATTAGGAATTGCTGCAACACTTAAGTTTCTCCTTACAGCTGATGCTGCAGTTCCACTCCTATTGTTTGTGTGCCCCACTGGTTTCCTTCATACAAAGGGAGTAACTTTGCTTTGCAGTTTAACAGTTTTGTTTACTGCATTAGCTGTTCTGCCTACCAGCCTATCAAGCAATAGATTGACCCAGATGTAACACACACTACATGCTTTCAAGATGTTAAAAAACTTCCTGTTTTTATTTTGTTTCCATTTGTGACTAATCATGTCTGTAGTTTCCTTCCTTTTTCATTTTATTTATTTATTTTATTTTTTTGCTGGTGTTGCAGTTTTCCTTTTTTGTTTTCTGTTTTTCATTACCATAACCATAACTTTGCCATTTCACAAGGAACCCATTGAACTGAAGAGCCTGCGTGTGGCGAAACTAACTTCCTGGTGCCGTCAGAGCAGCGAGGAGTGTGAGGAAGATGAGGATGAAGGAGTAGGTGGCTGTTCCACCTTGATTAGTAATGTAAAGAACAAACCATCAGTGCTAATGCTGTGTACTTGGATCGTATAATCCAGTCTGATTGTCAATTCCTTCCTGTCGCTACCTCTTATACTTTTGATACTGTTCACTTTTCTGCTCAATTTAGTTAATTTTGGAGGTTCTCCCTTCCCCTAGTTATGCAGCTTGATGAGCAACCGTGTTTGTCTGCTAGGAGTTAAGCTAGTGGCAGGTTAATTCCTGTTTTAACTTCCTGTTAGTCACTTGTCCAGAAACTTTGGGAGTACAGCCCCCTCCCTGTTTTGTTCGTTATATCCCACTCACACACATGCACGTACAGGGTTGCAATTTCACATGATTTCTTTGTGCAATTTTTTAGTATTTTCATCTCATCAAAATCTCTAGGGGAGCAGATCTAAGATGGGCACAACACTCTTTGTTAAGCTCTTTGTTTTGCAACTCCAGGGTGTAGGTTTCAGTCTTCACCCCATTATTCTAGGTGTAGCTTGCATGTTTTTCATGTCTGCCAAAATATGTTGGTTGTTAACTTCAAACTGTGTGATATGTAAAATTTTTGTTGTGTTTGTTAGCTGGGTTGTGGCTTGAGCAATACCTACCCAGTAAACGAATAATTAAAATTAAATAACTAGTGAAGTGGTTATTGAGTTAGGGTTTACTTGTGTAAGCCACTATCCCTTTGAATGACCTAGGTTCATTAGTGAACTGCGGTTGTTTGAACATTAAGTAAACCAAACCAGCAGTTGTTTGATTAATATGTATGAGGCAGCATTGCCGTATCTCACTGCTCTGCTTCCCTCTGCAGGTGTATAGTTGGCACTGCATCATATCAGTCATTTAATGTTTACATACCAGTTGAGCTATGCCTTCATTTCCATGCAGGAATTCATGTTTATTGGTAGTAGCCATATGGGAATAAACTTCAGCAGTAGGTAAGCTTGCTTTTTTCTGGTTAGGGTGACTTGACTTGACCACACGTGGTTTATAGTGCTCACCAACTGGAAAGCTGGTATCTTTGCTTAACTTAAAACAGAGCTGCCAGTTCCAGGGTAGAGTAGTGAGCTGGCAGCCGTTACTAGGCTAGGGACCTTTTAGACCTGGTTGATTATCTTCAGCTGTCAGGCTCATCCTACTCTTGTAATATCTTGTTTGCCTACTGAGGACATGGACAGTGTTGTACACGTGGAATGTCATCAGAGACCGCCTGAAGAGATGCAGAAATGGTGCTTCTATTTGTGAATTACGTAGATACACAAAACGTAATTGTAAGTAAGAAAACATTTAAATATTACAAAAAAAATCTCGGCAGTAAGTATCCATAAGTTGAGCAGCTTTACGGTTGCCTTTTCATAAATTGAGGTGTTTGACCTTCTACCTTACTGATAAACCTCTAATTATTTTGATAGAAATGGGTCAAGTGAAGACTGGATTATCTTTCTAGACGCAGCATTTGTTGCTTGTGGTTTTGTATCACGTAAGAGCACGGAGGCCATCTTTATCACATTTTAAAGCAGGAATGCACTTGAATAAAAGTAGATTCTTGGCAGTTTCATTGCATGGGAGCTGTACATGTGTATGACACGGATGCACCACAACAATTTGAATGATACCCCTTTGGTTCCCTTTGAGGATCCTATGTGACTAATTTAGCATGCGGTGGACACTTGCAGAAAGCAAAGACTTGTGAGTGCACTTTTAACTTTATGATACAAGATATACTGTTAGGATACTGTACAGTGATGCAGCTTTGTACTCAATATCAGTTTTTATTGTGATTTTTATCTAGGAAGTACTGAAACAAAACAGTTGCTGTCAATTTTTTCAGGTTCACAAACTGAATCAGAGTTTGCAGACGGTGTAATATAATGCATGTCAGTTCTCTGTCCATAGGTGCTGCTTCTATTTTTTTTTAAGCTGTATTGTGATTATTTGTCTTCTGGACTATGGCTTATAAGCAATGGAAGTGGACACCGGTACCATGCTGTCTATGTCTCCTCACTTAGTCCTGCAGGCCAACCAGTCTGCAGGGCAGTGCCGTAGGAGAAGAGGGATAGCCAATACACAGTCAGGTCTCCCCATTCAGGCTTCTGATGCCATGTCACTGATGTTGTAGACATAGGCTGTGCCTCTATTTCTTGTGTATTCCATTATTTTGAATATTAGATTATCAGGTTTTCTTGCCAGCTCTGAAGCTGCTGTTATTCCTCTTTCTTCTTCCTCAGTAAGTTGTTGCAGTTTTTACTTTGTAGCAGAAACTAGGGATAGAAGACTGAGCCCCCCTCCCCAAAAATTGAGTCATTGCATCTTGTGGATGTCAGCTGGAGTCTCATAAGACTCTGGAATACCGAAAGCCAAAGCTGTTATTCAGATGGGATTTGTTTGTCCCCTCCCAACACACACACACACGTCCAGCTCCCTTGAAGACTACAGTTTAGTTTGGAGTGCTTATTGTGCTTTCATGACAAGAATGAGGCACTCCTATGGAGGGTAATTATTGGTTAAGAGTTACTGTTTCACTATGCCCCCAGACAAGCTCATGAGAACATGGGCACACATTTGGTTTTCCGCTGTACCACTAATGCATTGCAAGTAATGTTACTCTTTGCTTTTCCCTTCTGGTCAGTTTCATACTTGCCTTTTGATTTTTTTTTTTTTTTTTAGTTTGCCCGGGATTACTGTAAATAGGCTGTCATTCATGGTAATCCTGTGAAATCTCTTAAATGAGTCATAATTCAAGGCCATCCAACTGTTTGTCTTGCTTTTTTTCCTTTTCAGACCTTGAATTCATTGTTATACTTTTTATCAGTTATTTACTTCTATGCAGTCTGATAAGCATGCTTCCTTCTATGGTGTGAGGACCTGGACAATGGTCCTTTACTGATTTGGGTGTCTGATCCTATCCCATCTCAAATGATGACCAACAGTCAATGAGATATGCTGAGTCCGTTCCTTCCCCCTGTGCTTCACACATGCACGCACTTGCTCAGTTGTGGGCAACCAGTATCTAAAGCAGACATGCATCCTATTGAGTAATTTTAACTCAGATGATCAATTATTAAATAAAAAAAAGTGTATAGTGTGGCTCAAAGCTTAGCACTGTCTTTTTTGTCATTATGTGAACATGGGTATAAGGGAATCATAGTACCAGGGCTGCATTGCACTGCTGAGGCAGTACTGCTCTGAAGCTCTAAACAAAGCAGTAATAACCTTTGCGTTATATGAATGAAAGTTCATTGCATTTCTAGGTTAACACCTGCGTTTGCATGAGTCAAGTTATCTTGTGAAGCAATAGACATAAAGCACTGGTCAGCTAGGAATGACCTCATTAACCCATTAACTTTCCTGTGTGTCTTGCAGTCGCAGACACCATTCAGTCAATTCAACCTCTATCCATTTTGCAGACTGATGCAGTTTGTGGGGGAGCATGTGTGTATATTCTGAGTTCACACTACACTGGTGTCGACAAATTCATGAGTAACTTAGCTTTCTCCTTGAGTATATGATGTGAGAGAAATAAGTATATGAACCTTTAAAGGTTACTGTATATTCTGCATATTCACTGGTTTGTATACTGAGTATCTAATAAGACTTTTCCTTCTGACAGCCCCGTGAAAAAGGCAGGATGAGGTTCCACAGGCTACAGAATGTACAGATTGCACTGGATTTTTTGAAACAACGCCAGGTAAGAACTCAACAGAAAGAGGTTTTCTTGCAGTACTGCTTTCTTTGAATGTTTGACTTAAGTAATTGTACTAGTTAATCACAAAGTTCATTATTTGGCTTTAAAAAAAGCAAAAAAAAAAAAAAACAATGCATTTAAAAATGTGAGGTGTTGCACCATCTTCTGGCCAAGAGCCTGTTACACTTATTAGGTAACACTCCAAAAAAAAAAAATTCAGAAATGTCTGTTCATTTTTGTCCACATGGAATGTAGCAAGAACGCTATTCCATGTTAGGTATACTCTGGCTCCATTAGCTTGGCTGTTGCACAGAATGTTGGGCATTAATTACAGTGTTTTATAACTACAACAATAGTTAAGGGATAGAAGACAAGGTTCTTTAAAAAAAAAAACAGCACTTTTTTGTCATCAAGTTGAGGGAAGAAATGTTTTTAATGTGCAGTCAGGGAAGAGGATGTTAAGAGTCTGCATTTTGTTACTTAGTCACTGCTGTAAAAGTCACTCTCAGTTGTACATTTTCTGGAAAGCCCTATTTTTAATCGGTTGTATCACAAGTACATTTTCTGGAATGACATATTTTTTAATAACCAGTTGTCACAGACTATTTCTGTTTGGTTACCTAGCAATTTCCTTATTCATAGTGTGGTATGTATCGGTTTCTTATTACAAATGGATAGTTTAATTTGGCAAGACTGCTCTCTTTCCTAATAAGCTTGCGCTTCAAAAGTTCATTTTTCATAAAGAGACACTGAGTTTAACTTATCAGATGCGTGGAATAAAGAGAAATCAAAAATGTTGAGGCCGTCTCACAGCTTGAATACGCACAAAGTACAGACCATTTTGTTTGCACTGAGAGCAAGAGGTATCAGTGCAGATTTTTACATCTTTATAGCTTACAGACACACACATGGTGGTGATGATGAAAGAGGTTCTTTGGTATAGCGCATCCACCTGAGGACTGTAGTTAGGCCTGTACATCTGCCCCCTCTTTGTCCATAATATTTTTTAACGCCCGTTTCTCCTCCATGTTTAAAATTATTCATGTTAAATCATTTAGAGTCAGCTCATATATGTGGCTGGAAATGCTAATATATGTGGTTTGAGTTCAAGCTTTGGTATTAGTTCTAGTTAGTTCAGACTGAAGGTGATGCTTCTGTGTTGCCAGCCTTTTAAAATGGAGGCCTGTATTCATAACCGTGAAGAATTCTGATGGGCAAATTGAGGTTCTGCATGTGTATATACTTAACTCTGTGTAGAGTTGTACATGTGTATATTAGGCCAGACAAAGAGGAGAGAAAGGACAAATAAGAAATACAAGGCCAATTGTCTCCTCTTAGCCTTAGATAACAGTAGACCACAATGCATAAAAAATGTATTTTAATTAAGCCCTAGTAATTAATATCAATTGCCAATTTGCATATGCAGTGTCCTCATACAATTACTAGTGCATACATTTCTGCCTGTGGTGGTAAACAATGGAAAAGAGGTTTGTCTTTTATGTCACTCGTCTGATGCCACCATAGAGGTCCTCACAGCAGACAGGAATCTCACACATTCATTCTGAAAGAGATTAGCCACTTGTCTTCTTTTCCCTACCCCTCCAGCACATTAGCTGCTGCTCAGATCTGGGTTGTCCATGTCATTGGTATACACCTTACTCACTACCATCAAAGCAAATGCAGGCGGTCTCCTGAGAGGAAAGTTAGCTATATATCACACACGCACATGCATGCACACACTGAAGTTTGAAATGCATAGACGCAAATGAGGTCTTCTGTCAAGGTTGGGAAAAACAACAGTGATTGAAGGAAGCAGGTAACTTAAGTCCTCCTCAGTTGCTTGACCATTAGCATTGCCTTTCCTGCAGTTCCCCAGCTTGACCATTTTTATTTATTCCTTCCCTCATGTTGTGCACTCCACATCTTGACTTTTTTATTTCTCTTTGGTTTCTATGCTCATTGTTGTGGATCTCCCGTTGGCAGACACTGGGAAACCCCTGTGTCTGTTATTTTCTCTATCTTGTGCAGTTCTGATCTTGGTCCTTGTGATTGTCAAAAACGTTTCTCAGTTAGATGCCTAAGAAATAGAAGGGATTGAATTCTTTGTGTAACCTTGACATTATTTGCCCAGAACTACACCAACATTGTCTTTTCTTGTTCTGCAATTGGAACACTGACAATATAGCAACATTTCATTGTGGCCATCTGAAGATGTAGAAGGCGGAAGCTCTTGGCCTGCATTATGTTTTGCAGGATGGCAGTGGTTGAGAGTGCTCAGACCAGCAATCAGCAGCAGAAAATAACTTGTATGATCCCAGAGTTGTGTCAAAACATTGTGAGAAAGTAGATGGATGCTGAAGGCAGATGCCTGTCATACCCACCTGGAAGTAAGTCCATCCCTGAGATGACCTCATGGTTTTGTCATGGCTGCAGTTCCATGTTGATCTTCCCTCAATGCTATCAGCTACTCCCAGTTCCTCTCCTTAATAACTAGGTTTATCTGTTCTTCTCACCTCACTGGCCATGCTGTGACTTAGAATCAGTGCCAGTTAGGAGACTGAATCATCCTTGAGCAACATCATATTTGCTGCTGCTGGAGTATTATAACCTATTTATTCTATGTTGCTGTGCATGTCCAGTGACACCCTGATGGTGGGGAGTGCAACGGGGATCAGCACTGAACTGCCTCTCACTTTTACAATGGGGTGACCGCAGCAGGATGCCTTGCCCACCTGCAGGCAGCACTACATAGTTGGTTGGTTCTCCACTAGGGAAATCAAAACCACATGAATGATCCCCCCCAGCATGCATATGCCCCCTGCCTCTCTCCAGTAAGGGCGCACCCATTCTTCATCAGTCTTCTCCTTTGTACACTGAACCACTGAAGCAGCTTGCCTTCTATAGTAATTTGCAGCTCAGCATTAAATAGCTTTCCACTTTGTGCCATTACTAATTAATGAGTTCATTGAGGGCAACTTTATGATCAATGATATTGTATTTTGGCATTCCTGCATCCAAAAAAAATAATATATTTAAATTTTGTCAGTCTGTACTCTTTTGAATACTATTTACTGCTAATGAGGTAAATTGTTGTCTGAAAACAGTAATTTGATTTTTATGATTCCAAAATAAAGCTATCTATGCTTGTGTGTTACAAAAGGCATAATATCACACTCCATTTTCAACTAGGCAGAATCTACTATTTTCTTTGATGTAGCTATGTCTTCCCAAGTTAGTCTTAAATTAAAAAAAAAGCCCATCACAACAACTTAGGATGGATGAATTGGTAACTGTATTATTACTATTATTATCATTATTACTGTATTTGCTTATTAGCATTTGTTCACCAGGAAAGTCTGACTAGGCCAAGACAGGCCCCTTTTCAGTCAAGGATCAGGGAGAAAACCTCCACAGTTAACAGACCTTTCAAAATGTCCTACAATACAAATAATACAAGGCAAAACAGCAGATGTTAAATATCCCATACAAGATGCAAAAATTAGTATATATCGAAGGAGAAAAAAACAGAACAGATAAATCTTGGAAATCATTATATTCCACAGAGTTGCATTTCAGTTTTGTTGTAGCATTAACAATATTGATAACTTCCATTAGGTTAATAGACAGGTGCAATAGAATATGTAGGGCATTAGTACTAGACAGCAGGTTGTTTGGTAAGAACTTCTAGGGTGTGACTTTGCTATTGGATCTTTTGATGAAAACCCAGAAGCTTAGATTATGCAAGAAGACCAAAAGGGCACTACAGGTAGAGGACATGTATGAGGGATTCTTAAAGGTTAACATGAGATATACACCTTGTCTGAATTCAAGAGCAGCCCTACCATGATGCTTTTGCTGTCTGTTCAGTAAGAACGGTTACACGTAGTATGCACATAGTGTTAAGTTTGTGGTAACCTTTATGAATCCCACTTAGATATGTGTTGTTAAACCTGAGAAATCTAGATTACGGTCTTCAGTGCTGGACATTCATTTGGGTTATGAAGTATAATTTGTGCCAGTTTTAAGTTGACTGAGTTTGATAGTTGGAGAATTCCACCCAGTTCAGTTGGTTGAGTGCTGGGCAGTGATGGGTTTTTCTTAGGTTTGTTGCAAATCATGCTTTTTTATAACATTATTCCACATTGCTTAAAAGGGCGCACTTGACATTTGTTAGTAGGGAAGAGGCATAGGAGAGTTGGCAATAGGTGTGAGAGGGAAGTGGACTCTAGTTGACAAGTTGAGGTAGAGGGATGTACAGTGAAGATCGGAATATTTGCCCTTTCCTCACTGTAGTGTGATCTCAGACTTTGAATATATATATTTAGTGCCCCCCCCCCCAATAATGAGTTCGAGTTCCGGCATTTTCGCTCTTTAGAGCTTTCAACATTGTCACCATTCGATTATATGAAATAGACCCGTTTATAAAAACAGTGAAGAAGAGAGGACCTAAGATTAATTCCTGAGGGGCACCAGTGGAAGTAGGATGACGATCATGTTTGCCATTTGTCATAGTGTCTTATCTAAGCAAGAGTTTATAAACCATCTTATGGTACAGGTGGAGAGACTGAGGGAGAATGGTTGTAATAGTTCAGTATGGAAGACTATTAAATGCTTTTGATAGATCCTATACTGTGGAACAGAACTAGTTTACCTTTGTGGCCAATTTCATTTATCGTGTTGTGGAGGAAGAGTGTGTGTGTGTGTGTGTGTGTGTGTGTGTGTGTGTGTGTGTGTGTGTGTGTGTGTGTGTGTGTGTGTGTGTGTGTGTGTGTGTGTGTAAATATGGGTGTGTTGATTAGTACTGGTCAGGGCTGGGTGGTGCTGTCTGCAACAGATTTTAAGTATTCATTAGGAAGTTGGTTGTCTGCTAATGTTGTAGGTTTCAGTTGTGTTAACAGTTTTTGTGTTTAAATTGGGACTGGTTGAAGAGAAAATGTCGAGGTATTATTGTGAATGAACCAAATGGTATAAAAAGGTCTGTCTGCTAATTGTTTTTAATGTTACTTGGCTGAAGAGCATTTTGTTTTGTTTCCATTTTGCCTGCATTCTTGCTGTTTGTTAATGTTATGCCACTCATAGTTTAACAGAATGAGCAATACTTATTGAGATAAAGTAAGCACCACCTGAGTCTGTCTGAGGATGTCCTAGTGATTTTGATATTGCAGTGAAATGTTGAATTTTGACTGCTTAAAAGAAAGATGTTAAGTTGTCAATCTCGCCTTCATTCTTGCTGGATGGGTTCGGAGCCGATCCTCGGCTCCGACTCGGCACTTGCTAAGCTCGAGAGCTAATTTTACCAGCTCGAGGCAACCCTATATCCCATGATGCAAGGCGGAGATTACTCAGATCTCGTTTGCCGCTTCGCTAACGAGGTGCCTTTTTACCAGCTCCAGGTAAGTGAACTTTTATAGACTCTTGTCTACCCCCGTTTCTAATTTTTTTCACCTAGGTATTATTTTTTGTTAGTTGTCGATTCACGTTAACCCTATTCCTGTCAGTGTTCCCTCCTTTAAGTGGATTTTTCCCTTTCCCCTTGTTAGGCCTTAGGCCTTCCCCTCCCTAAATTTTTTCCTGTCAGGGAACTTTTTGTGTGTGACTGTCTGTGTCCCTGTTAGTGTAAAATTAATTAATTTAATTTAATTTAATTTTGGACTGAGTGTGTTTGTGTGTCAGTGTGTTTAAGTGTTTCATCGACACAGTTATGTCGAAGGACACTAAGGTCTCAGGTTTCAAGAAGTGTGACTCGTGCTGTCAGAAGATGTCTCTGACAGATGGTCACACTTCTTGTATTTATTGCCTGGGACCTTCTCACCTGCAGGACTCTTGTGCTATCTGTCATGCTTTCAGCCCAAGAGTCCTGCAGGAAAGAAAAATAAGCTCATTTTAAGGGGCTTATTAAAACCGAGAGCTCCCCGACTAAGTCGGCGGAAGCCCTCGAAACCTGCTAAGCCTTCGGCTCAGGCTTCCAAGCCGTCGGCTTCAGGTTCGTCCTCTCCTGGTTCGAGATCGGCTCCGGCCGGAGCCGATCCTTCCATACCAGTGTCAGTATCGGCTCCATCCGGCGCCGATACTGTTAAGTCTAGACACTCAGTGTCGGCTCCGGTCGGAGCCGACGTCTCTTCGGCTCCAATGGCTCCATTGATCTCAAAAAAGAGATCTCGATCCCCTTCTGTGGAATCAATTCATTCGGCTCCGAGATCACCTTTGCTCTCGGAGCGGAGCCATCGGAGCCGATCTTCTCGGTCATCCAGGCTATCTGATCACGACCTTGAGAGAGTGGTGAGTAGACTATTAAAGTCTCAGGCATTGGCCCAAATTCTCCATAGCCCATCTCAACAGACGGTAGCTATATCTCATCCACTGAACATTCCTCCTTCGACTCTCTTACAGAGCTCTGAGCCGGAGCTCCTCGGAACCGGTACCGTTGTGGCTTCGGAGCCGATACAACCCCTTTCGGCTCTGTCGTCCTCAGCTCCGATTTCCTCCTTGAGACCTTCATTGGAGGGATCTGGGCATCTGCTCTCTCTCGTCGGCTCCGAGGGGGCGAGTGGCATTGGACCCTTGTCCGACCCCGTTCTCCCTCTCGGAGCTTCGGCGTTGGTGAGCTCGGCCCCGACATCTGCCTCGGAGCCTTCCCTCTCGGTGAGGCCTGGGGTTCCTATCTCTTCGGTGCGGGAGCCTTCTGGTCTCTCTGATGGGGAGCCTTCGAGGTGATGAGGAGTGTACTAGCCCCTGGGCTTAGTCAACGGACAGTTCCATTGGCTCCTCCCACTACAGTGCCTGCTGACGTCTCTTCTCACTCTCTTGCTCCCGGACCCAGAGATCCAACGCCTCAGGTTTCCCCATTGGGAATATCTTCCTCTTCCGAGGCTTCTCCTGATCCATCAGGAGAACCCCCCCCCGGAAGAGGACATGTAAGAGGAAACATTTAGACTCCCCTGAGTCTACTACATCAGATACTGACTTGGATGAGTCTGAGGGGTCCCCAAGGTCCTCCTCTGAGGATGTCTCATTTTCAGACATCCTTGAAATCCTTAAACAGAGGGGGAACTGGCCCTCCCTTAATCCCTCCGAGGACGAGTCAGTATACCTGGAGGCGTTCGGATCTCGACCCTCCACCTCCTGGGTGTCTCCGCCTTTCGACCCTCTCATGGAAGTAGTGGCTCGGAAGGTGTGGATGGCTCCGGATTCGGTGGAACCTACCCCCAGGAGACCTTCAAAATTTATTACGGCCCCACAAGATAGGCAATACTTAACAAAAGGTGTCCCAGTTGATGCCATGGTGGTGGTTGCTGCCACCAAGAAGGAATTAGCTGATCCTTCAGTACCTGTTCATCCTCCTAATAAGGATTCTAGGACTATGGACAGGTACGGTAAGCGGATTTTTTCTTCAGCGACTTTTGCCATGAGATCACTGAACTACCTATGCCACTTCACCCGCCTTCAAAGAGATGTTCTTAAAGAGTTGGGAGAAGTTTTACAGGATCCGTCAGCTGCTGGGTCTCAAGATAAGATTACCTCACAGCTGGGAATCCTTAACTCCATTGCTAACTCCTCCATGCGGCTCATTTCTTATGCAGCCGATGGAGCGAGTAGAGCCGCAGGCACAGTAGTGGCTTTAAGGCGTCAGTCCTGGATGCGGCTTTGTAATTTTGCAGACCCCTTCAAGGCGTCTTTCACAAACTCCCCTTTTGATGGCTCGACCTTGTTCGGTCCTCAAGTGAAAGACACTTTGACTAGATGCGAACAAGATGGCAAGACTCTTTCTGCCGTAGGAGTCCGTTTCTCCGCCCTTTCTAGACCTTACCCCCAAAGGACAGAAGGGAGGAAAAATGTGGTTCCGCAAATCTCAAGGAGTCACGCCTGACGCACGAAGTCAGTTTACCCCCAGAGGCAGAGGGGGTAACAACAATAGACGCCGCCCTAGGGGCAAAGGGGGTCCGCAGAATCAGGGTAGCAGAGAGCCTCTTTCTGACAAACCCTTCCAGCATCCCTGAGATGTTGCCCGATTGTCCGCCTTCGGAGGCAGTCGGGGGAAAATTATCGCTGTACCCAATAGCCTGGCTTTCCCTTTCTCAAGACAAATGGGTACAGTCAATTATATCCGAGGGTTACAAAATTCCCTTTATTCAAACCCCAATTCAACAAAAGGGAACCCTTCCAGGCGTTCCAGCGGGTCTAAGGGAACTAGCAGTACTAGAAATATCAAAACTGCTAGTAAAAAGAGCCATCCAGCCAGTCCCGGCAGACCAAATAGGATCCGGAATCTACTCAAGGTTCTTTTTAGTTCCAAAAAAGACAGGGGACTGGAGACCAATATTAGATCTGAGCAAACTCAACAAGTTTGTAAAGAAATCAAGATTCCGGATGGTCACGCTCCAGTCCATTCTGCCCTTTCTGGGCAAGGACAATTGGATGTGCTCAATAGATCTTCAGGATGCGTACTACCACATAAAAATTCACAGACGCTCCAGAAGATTTCTCCGCTTCCGGCTGGGGACCAGTCACTTCCAATTCAGAGCCCTGCCCTTTGGACTCACTACAGCCCCCAGAGTGTTCACCAAATGCATGGCAGTGGTTACGGCTCACCTGAGACGTCAAGGATTCCAGGTGTTTCCATATCTAGAAGACTGGCTCCTCACTGCCACCACCAGGCATCAGCTTCTCCAAGCCAGAAATTACACCATTCATACTTGCAGAGGGCTAGGAATTTCTATAAATTTCGAAAAATCTGCCTTGTCGCCTTGTCAATATATTACTTTTATAGGCGCAAAATTGGACACCGTACAACTTTCTGCAAGGTTGACAGACCAAAGGATCTTGGACATTCAAAGACACATCCAAGTGATTCTATTCAGCAACAAAATTCAGGCCAGATTTGCTCTGAAAGTACTGGGTCTTATGGCAGCCGCCATAACACTTCTTCCTCTCGCACGCTTTTACATGCGGCTTCTACAATGGATGCTATTCACCCAATGGTCCTTTCAACAACTTCCCATGCGTTACCAAATCATAGTAACTCCAACTTGCAAAAGGCATCTGACTTGGTGGATATCGTCCCCTCAAATCCATCAAGGCAGACCATTTGTTCCTCTTGCCCCAGTTGCCACGGTTACATCGGACGCCTCCCTGATCGGGTGGGGGGGGGGCATTATCAGGGCAGAATGGTCCATGGCACTTGGCAACCTTTCGAGTACCATCCGCACATAAATGTTCTGGAGATGAGAGCAGTGCTTTTAACGTTGCAAGCCCTCAACGACTCTCTTCCTCAGGGAACAGTTGCAGTTCAAACGGACAATATGTCAGTAGTGTGGTACATAAACAAACAGGGCGGAACCGAGTCCTATCCACTATGTCGAGAGGCTCTCAGACTTTGGCAATGGGCGATCTCCTCTCATTGGTTTCTGATAGCAACGCACATCCCCGGGAAATCCAACATCATAGCGGACAGATTGAGCAGAGCTATTCTCATGCCTCACGAGTGGTGTCTCAAACAGTCAGTGACGGAAGAGATTTTTCAGAAGTGGGGACTTCCTTGCTGCGACCTTTTCGCTACACCTCAAAACAGCAAATGCCCAGACTTCTTCTCTCTCTTCCCCCTTCCAGGCCATCCCCCCAGAGATGCTCTAACCCTAGATTGGCCCCGGGGACTTCTTTACGCCTTTCCTCCTTTTCTGCTGATACCTCAGCTAATTCAGAAAGCAACAGCCTTGAGAGCCAAGTTAATTCTCATTGCCCCTTATTGGCCTCGACAGATATGGTTTCCATTCCTACATCATTACCTCTTGGTACAGCCATGGCATCTGGACCCGGTTCCAGATCTTCTGACCCACCAGTCGGGTCAGCTGCACCAATCCATACCCTCTCTCAACCTCACTGCTTGGTTGCTCCACTTCCATCCTTAGCCAGGCTTCCTATGATTTCTAATCCTGTACGGGATATCATAGTAGCTTCCCTAAAATCTTCTACCAGAAAGATCTACACTAGTAAATGGCGACGTTTCTCTTTCTGGGCAAAAGCTAGGAACATAGACCCCTATACTGCTCCAATTCATTCGGTATTGGACTTCCTAGCTCACATTTTTAATTCAGGATCCTCTTCTTCCACAGTGAAAGTTCAAATGGCAGCCATTTCAAATTTTCACATAGGCTTTTTGGACCACAACATTATGTCACATAAACTTTGCAAGGCATTCCTTCGAGGTATCTTTTTATTGAAACCTCCAATTAGAGACCCCCCACCACAGTGGGATCTAAATTTAGTTTTAACATCCTTGATTCTTCCCCCGTTCGAACCTGCAGCTGCCTGTTCCTTGAAATTGCTTTCTTGGAAGACACTTTTTCTAGTTGCCATTACATCTGCTAGGAGAGTATCTGAGCTTCATGCTCTCTGTGTTCGTCTTCCCTATCTAATATTTCACAAAGATAGTGTATCCCTAAGAACTAATCCGTCTTTCTTACCAAAAGTGGCATCTCAGACTAACCTGAATCAGTCCATTGATCTTCCAGTATTTTTCCCGAATTATTCTGATAGAGCTGAACAAAAGTTACATTATCTCGATGTTCACCGTCAGCTGAGATATTATCTAGATAAGACAAAAATTTTTAGGAAGTCTGATCAACTTTTTCTATCTTATGCAGAGAACAGGAAAGGCCTTCCAGTTTCTAAGGTAACTTTATCTAGGTGGCTGTCTTCCTTGATCACTTATATTTATCAGCTCAGGGGCAAAGAATTGGTTTCTATCCCAAAAGCCCATTCTACCAGAGCTCTAGCTACATCTACAGCTTTTCAAGCTAGACTTCCAATAGACACTATTTGTGCAGCAGCCACATGGGCCTCTCCTCATACCTTTGTCTCACATTACAAATTAGGTTTGGTCTCCAGAGACAGAGCAAATTTTGGTTCCACCGTTCTCAAGAGTCTGTTCCAATGAGCCACCCAGGAAAGAGGTGCTAGGGACGTGGTCCCATCCAGCAAGAATGAAGGCGAGATTGACAACTTAACATTTAGAAGTTATGTACCTACCATAACGTTCCATGTTAGTTGTCTTCTCTTGCCTTCTTTCTTGCATCCCGCCCTCCTTCCCCCTAGCCTGGTCAGACCGAGAAGATTATTCATCCTCTATTAAGAGGTTTTACCTTTTTCTACCTGTTCAACTCCTATTTTCGCTAGGTTATGTGGATCCTTTCTACAGGTTTATGATGTTATTTAGTATTTTATTTCTTCCTCCTAAGTTGGAAGAAAATACTACTATTTCTTTAGCTACCAAACAAGATCTGAGTAATCTCCGCCTTGCATCATGGGATATAGGGTTGCCTCGAGCTGGTAAAATTAGCTCTCGAGCTTAGCAAGTGCCGAGTCGGAGCCGAGGATCGGCTCCGAACCCATCCAGCAAGAAAGAAGGCGAGAGAAGACAACTAACATGGAACGTTATGGTAGGTACATAACTTCTAATTTTACTTCATTGAGATTGTATAATTTCTTCCAGGACATTCAGAAACACCTGGAGAGGGATGCTTTGTTATAGCAAGGCAGGTTTTCCCTTCTTTGCATTTCTGAGACTATATGTATGTGAATAGGTAGTATGTATGCATTTTGAACAAATGGAAAGACCTGTGCAGTTTAAGCTCAGGAGTGAATGAGAGTAATGGAGTTAGAATTCTGGATTGTCACGCGTTCACTGATTTTTCCTTGGATTAAGGTGTTGGCCTTGTACCCAAGTACTGTGCACACTTCTGAATACAACCTCTTCGTAACGATAAAGACACGATATAGGCAGCCTAGAGCAAGATAACAACAATAGTGCATGATCTTAACTGAAACCACACAAAGAGAAGAGCATGAGATTAAAGGAGTTTTGAAAAACAGAGGAGGGATTATGGTACCGTTTTTCAAACACCTTTATTAAATTATCTCTTAAGACATAGACACACATGCATTAATAGAAAAGAAGACAGACCATATTAGCATTCTTTTTTCATTTACAGGCATTGCACATTTTCTTTCTTTATAACAACCATAATTCAGACCAGCATTGCATAACTTGCTCAATTCCTGCCTTCCCTTAAACCTCACTTTTCCTCCTGAATGTTATACTGCCATTTGCCCCTCCCCCAATATTTCTGGCTGAGTAGGGATTTAAAAATCTGCCAACTCATTACACTCCCCAAAAAGTTCCCAGTTTACCCCTTTCGCCTTTCTTCCCCATCAGACTTCTAACATTTGATATCTACTTGAGGAAAAAAATTCTTTGAAGTCTGGTTGGAGTATTAAAAAATACGTTTGCAAAACAGTTCCAAGCAAAAATCCTTATACTGTCTGGACTTGGTTGTATATTTGAGAGCCAGTAAATATCCTTCCATTGTTCCCTTATATATTGCTTTTCCAATCTTACTTCCCAGTCATATCTAACCTCCTGTGATTGGTTTTGCAATATTGTATATACCCTACTTCTTCTTCTTCTTTCGGCTTTTTCTGGTTAGGGGTCGCCACAGTGGATCACCTTGTCCGCTCATGATTGGCAGTGGAGTTTTACGGTGTCGAGTTGCCAGCCCGGCGCCCAACCTTCCACAGAAGGCACACACGCACACACTCACACCTAGGGCCAATTTAGAGTGTCCAATCCACCTGCAGCATGTCTTTGGGATGTGGGAAGAAACCGGAGCATCACGCAACCACAGGGAGGACATGCAGACTCCCCACAGAAGGCACCACAGCCAAGGATCGAACCGGAGAACCTCTTATTGTATATACCCTACTAATTATCCATTTTTGTAACAGGAGCTGTTGTTTAAGTTGTGACTAAAAACTCTATCAGAGCAGGTTTTTCATCTAGGACCCTCATATCCCCTTTTGCCTGATATCAATCTGTAATAGAGAAGGCAAGCTCTACTCTGTAGTTCAAACTTTTTGTTGGCTTCATCCCACTGTATTACATGCCCCTTTCTAGTTAATTGCTCTAAGTACCTTAGTTCTATTGACCGGCTTCTCCAGCCCAGACCCTCTTGCCTATTTTCTGTACCCTTTCTTGCAGTCATGTATGTTGGCAAAATCTTTCTCCATTCCCATGTTAACTTTGTTCTTAGAATACTTTCTGCAAATTTATGAATATAATATTCTGTATGATTGTTACAATTCTCATTATAGGATGTGCATCCAAAATCCCACACTTGCTTATTTCTTGACCCCCCCCCCCCATCATCTGTTTCCACTTTGAATTGTAACCTTCTGCTTGTGTTATATATATGAGCCTTAACTGCGCAACTCTAAAGGGTATGGTATCATGTAAGTACTGTAGAGGAAGCCACACAGTGGGTACCTTGTTAAAAGATTTAAAATAACACGAGGACACTATTTGAGGACATACGGAGAGTTGCTACAAGGACATAAAAGTATTTTTTGTACAGAAAAAGTGTTTGGTGATAGAACTAATCTTAATACATGGGAAAGATGTGAAGTAGTTTTTACGAAGGGTGGGTAAAGACACAACCTATTGGTTCCATATGATGTGCAACCTTTCCATTTGTTAGGAAAACAGCCAGAGTAGGCAGGCAAATGGTCTTATTGTGCCATCAGAGTCATTGTTTCTGTTCCACTGTACCTTCAGTTTATGCTGTAAACTACTGCTTGTTTTTGAAAATGAGCTTTATCTTTTATACTGTTGTGGTGGATATGTGGTTGGTTGTTTCTGGGTTTGTGGTTTGACTCTTGCAGTGTTACTGCCATCATTGATGATTCTGAGCTGCATTTTCCTTGGTTCCTGGAAATTTAAGCAGTTAAAGCAGATGGAATTGGTTAGTGATTGTAAGATGTTCATCGTGCATACAGCTGCAGTCATAACAGATGGGTTCTCCTGCCGTCAGGCGGGTCCTCGGTCGGCCGAATTCCAAAGTCTAGGTCCGGCGTCAGTTGTCGTCGCTTCTTCCCTGACGTCAATGCGCCAGGGGTATAAAAGAACCAGCCGACGCCATTTTCTTCAGTCTTTCTTGCCGCGCGGTGCCCGATGCAGAAGCAGTTCGCAAGTGCCGGTCGGCCAGCTCCTGAAATTATGAAAATTTTGCAACCGAAGTCTTCTTGAAAGCTAAGTACCCCGTTGGGGAAACTTTTCTTGCCTCAGACCGATGTCAGACAAAGTTAATAATTGTATTTCATGTGGGAAGCAAATACCGCATAAGGATTTCCATTCCCTCTGTATTCCTTGTTTAGGCCCAGACCACGACGTCTCGGTCTGTCGCTTTTGTGCTTCATTCAACAAACGCACCATTAAGCGTCGGGCGGAGTTCGCCCAGCATTATTTTGGCAAAAAATTTAACTATATTATGTCGTCGGATACTCCGACTCCAGTTTTGTCTAAAAAACGCAAAGATAAGGACCGACACACGAGGTCCGCGGCCTCTACTGACACCACGCCAAAGCCGACTACACGTGGTCCGGTTCTCAGCGAGCCACCCTGACTAACGACGACACTACATTGGCGGTGTCTCCTGTGCCCGAGGTCGCAGGCTCCTCTGCCCACACCCTGTCTACAGATACCGAAGCCACTCTTGGCGGTGAATCTCAAAATGTGGACAGGTCTACCTCCTCTCAAGGTGTCTTCAGACCTTCCTCTTCTTTTTCCATCAAGGCTTTCACTAAGTCTAAAGCAGCCATGCATCCTAAGAGACAAGCTACACAGGGCCCATCTCCAGGCCCCATGCCTAAAAAACAGATGCTTAAGATGGCTGAGGATCTAATTACTCTTATCAGGGGTTCTCAACCCCCCCCCCCCCGGACAAAAGACTCAGAGTGGAGGAAGAATCCCCCTCCTCTGATCAGGGCTCCATTATATCAGAGCACTCTGATGAACAGAAACAATGTTCTTCGTTTTCCATTGCTGCAGTCCTGACTATTGGGTATAGTCCGCGTCCCGTCGGCCCGAATACCAGAGTATAAGGCTGACGTCGGTCAGGGCGCATTAGACTGACGTCAGTACGTCAGGGTACTAATGCGCATGACCGACGTCATATCCTCAGTCTTTTTTGCCGCATGGTCCGATGCAGAAGCAGTTTTGCGAGTGCAGGTTGGCGTTCTGAAATATTTCCGAAACCGGAGTTTCAGACCGAAACAGAGTTGGCTAAGTACCCCGTTGGGGAACATTTTGATTTTTTCTTGCCTCAGTATTTTACCGGATGTCAGAAAAAGTGAATAACTGTATTTCTTGTGGGAAACAGATACCTCATAGGGATTACCATACCTTGTGTATACCTTGTTTAGGGCCTGAGCACGACGTTGTTGGTTGCCGCTCTTGTGCTAGGTTTAACAAACGCACTATTAAGAGGAGGTTAGACTGTGCCAGGTTAGTGTTTGGGAAGCGTTGCAATTATAAAATGCCGTCGGATGCTCCGACGCCCGCTTCCTCCAAGAAGCGCAAGGACAAAACAGTGAAGCCTAGGGTTGATGAACCGGCAGTCCCGGACGTCGGTTCTTTAGTAGGCTCAGTGGAGCCAGAGGTTTTGCCAGGAGTTTCCATGGAGTCCCAGGCAGAAACTTTACTATTACAGGATGTGCCTTCTCAGGAGGTAGGCCAGGCTGAGGGGGCTTCTCAGGTGACTGTTCTTCCCTCTCTTCCCAAGGTTGTTAGAGCCTCTCCTTCTGTTGCCAAAACTTCTTTGAGGGGTAGGCCTAGTTCAGCTTCAGTGGGGGCTTCTCCTAGCATTTCGGGTTCTGTACCTAAGAAACATATGCTTAAAATGGCAGAAGATTTGATTACTATGATTAGAGGTTCTATGCCCCCGCCTGATAAGAGGCCTAGGGTGGAACCGGAGTTTGATAGTTTTGAACAGTGTTCAGAGGCTTCAGAATCTTCTGTGGAAGATATGCAGGAGTATCCTACTTATTCTGATTCGGATGTGGATGATTCCACTCCTACAGCTTCTCCGCCTGAGGATTTCTCATTTTCAGAGACTCTGCATTCCATGAGGGAGCACTTTAAATGGGAAGGCCAGGATTACTCTGATTCCAGGAAAAGGCTTAGGGAATTCTTGTTTTTACCCCAGCATAGGCCTTTAGCTATTCCTCCTGTGTTGAATGTGGTGGAAGATGTTTTTGCAGAGGCTTCTCTGAACCCTGACTCTTTGCCTCCTGCTCCTGTTAAGCCTGATAGGTATTATAGGGTGCCAAGCTCATAAATATTTGTTTAAGAGTCCTAGGGCGGACCCAGAAACAATTTCTCAAGGGCCTAAAGGTGTTAAGGCTTCTGTGGTTAAAAATCCTGTTCCCACTGATAAAGAGGCAAGGGCTTTGGATAGGTGGGGAAAGAAAGTGTATACTTCTTCCACTCTAGCCATGAGAGCATTGAATTGTCAGTTTCACATGCTAAAATATCAGAATTATCTCCTTTCACAATTGAAATCTAAGGTGGATGCTTTGGCGGAAGGTATTGAGTGTAAAGAGTTGCTGGATTTGGTTCATGTGTCTGAACAAGTGGGTAAGCATTCTTTGCAATGTGGTTTTGATGCTGTACAGGCCTCCTCGAGGGTGGCTGCTACCAGTTCTGTTCTTCGCAGGCATGCCTGGTTGAAGGATCAGAATTTAGCTGAGCATGTTAAGACAAGGATTTTGGATGCTCCTTTACAGTCTGATGTGTTGTTTGGATCGCCTGTGGAAGCAGTTTTAAAGAAAATGGAGGACAAAGCTAAGTCTATGCAAACTGTTAAAGATTTTTTGCAGGTACAGCCACCAAAGTTTAGTAGAAATTGGCCTGCTAAGGGGTGGACATATCCTGCTTATGATTCCCAGTCTAGGGGTAGGTCTAGACGTGGTAGGGGCAGGGCTCAAGGTTCTTTTAGGCCTAGAACAGGGAGTTCACCTGCTCAGACTTCTGGTGAGGGCAGGGGTCAGTCCTTTCGTAAACAGACCCAATGACCTGTCTTTTCAGCTGCCAGCAGATTCCGTCTGGCAGCTCCTTTGGGAGGAAGACTGTCTCTTTTCAAAGAAAATTGGGATTTAATTACTCAAGACAAATGGGTGTTGGATATCATTCACCACGGTTACAGATTTTATTTCCATACAATGCCACCTTTCAAAGGCATGCCAGACGTTCCTCCTCCACAAAGAAAAGAGGCTCACAAGCAAGTTTCTCAGTTACTTCAGATAGGGGCCATTCAGCCAGTCCCTGTATCAGAAAGGGGCCTAGGATTTTATTCTCGCCTGTTCCTTGTACCAAAGAAGGGGAACACGTGGAGACCAATTTTGGATTTATCTCTCCTCAACACGTTTTTGGACATTCCCAAGTTCAAGATGTTGACGTTACAACAGCTTTTACCTCTGCTGGGCAAAGATCACTGGATGGTAACTTTAGATCTCAAGGAAGCTTACCTTCATGTGCCTATAAGGCTAAGTTGCAGGAAGTATCTGCGGTTTCGAGCTGGAAATTTTCATTATCAGTTCTCTGCATTGCCCTTTGGCTTATCTACTGCGCCCAGAGTATTCACAAAGGTTCTGGCTCCAGTGATAGCTTACTTCAGGCTTCAAGGAATTCAAATCTATCCTTACTTGGACGACTGCCTGATTCTGGCTCAAGAAAAGGAAGACCTTCTACAGCATCTGGAATATGTTATAGCAGTGCTAAGATGCCTAGGGTATTCTGTGAACGAAATAAAGTCCAGTCTAGTACCCTCTCAAGACATGTGCTTTCTGGGTGTGAGACTGAATACAGCAGCCCAGATGGCCTTTTAACCCCGGACAAACAAAAGAGTCTGTCACTTTACTTCCATCAACTATCTCATCAGTCCGTGCTGACTGCAAGGACAGTCCTTCAAGCATTAGGGTTCATGGCATCTTGTATTCTGGTGCTTCCCAATGCCAAACTGCATATGAGGAAGCTACAATGGTATCTCAAAAATGTATGGACACAGCACTGCCAGGATTTGGACACTGTCATTCAAATAATACCTTGCCTTCGAAAATAATTCTTGTGGTGGGCTCAGGAATGTCACCTAAACAAGGGACTCTCTGTGACCCGGCCAGAGGCAAGTCAGATCTTAACGACAGATGCCTCGGACATTGCTTGGGAGCTCATCTAAATGGAAAGTGGATACAAGACAAGTGGCCTGCCAGACTACAGCATCTACATATCAACATGAAGGAGATGTTAGCAGTCCAGTTTGCATTAATGGCTTTCAAGGAGTTACTTCTTCCAGGGCAGGTGTTGATTCTAACAGACAACACAACTGTCATGTGGTACATCAACAAGCAAGGGGGAACACATTCTTATCCTCTATGCAGGCAAGCAATGATTTTATGGGAGACTGCGCTAAGCTTGCAACTGACTCTTCAGGCAAGGTTTCTGCCAGGAGCACAGAACTCCTTAGCAGATGTGTTAAGCAGACAAATCATGGATCCCCACGAGTGGAAACTGGATCTTCATGTATTTCAGAAACTGACAGTGTCATGGGGAACTCCAGACATAGATCTGTTCGCTTCTCCACTAAACCACCAGCTGCCAAAGTATTGCACAAAGGGGTTTCATCACACAGCTTGGAAAGTGGATGCTCTGTCTTTCAGTTGGAAAAACCTTCATGTGTATGCCTTTCCACCTCTGCCTCTTCTTCCAAAGGTACTATTAAAGGTCAGACAAGACAGGCCAAGGATGATTTTGATAGCTCCAGATTGGCCTCGGCAACACTGGTACCCACTACTACGGAGTCTGGTACAGAAGCCTCCATGGCCTTTACCTCTGATTCCTCATCTGTTATCTCAGAAGGACGGTCATCTGCTCAATGTCAAGCTTCATTCTCTTCATCTAACAGCCTGGCATATTCTGTGTTGAAACACAGCAGGTCTCAACTTCCTCAACAAGTTTTAAATGTGATTATGGAAGCTAGAAGACCTAGTACACGGAGAGTGTACGCAGAGAAATGGAAGAGATTTTTATTTTGGAGTACAGCAAAGAATTTGGAGATTTCTGAGCCTAATTTGAGTGTGGCTCTTCAATATCTTACTGAGTTATTGGACAAAGGTTTGTCCTTCTCTTCCATTAAGATTCATGCTGCAGCAATTTCAGCTCACTATGATTGTGACCCACCTTTGTTTTCGCATCCTTTGTTCAAGCAGTTTCTTAGAGGGGCAAAGAATATAAGACCCCCACGTAGAGCTCCTACTCCTGCTTGGGATCTCAATTTTGTGTTGGAAAAACTTACTCTACAACCTTTTGAGCCTGCAGCTACTGCTGAATTGAAATACTTGTCATGGAAGACTGCTTTTCTGTTGGCTATTACTTCTGCAAGAAGGGTGTCTGAGTTGCAGGCCCTTATGGCAGTAGAGCCCTTTTGATTTTCCATAAGGATAGGGTATCATTACGTACTAATCCTTCCTTTATGCCTAAGGTGGTTTCTAGTGTGGCTTTAAACCAAACTATTCATTTGCCTACGTTTTATGCAGACCCTCAAAATAAAGGGGAAAAGATTTTGCACACTTTAGATGTACACAGGCAATTGCGTTATTATTTAAGCAGGACTAAGGATTTTAGGCAGTCCCAGCAGTTGTTTGTTTCTTTTGCTTTGAGTTCACAGGGCAAGCCTGTGTCGAAACAAACTATTTCTAGGTGGATTGGCTTTTGCATTGCATTTTGTTATTCCCATCATGGCAAGGAGATTCCAGCTGGGATTAGGCCTCATTCCACTAGGGCTACTGCCACTTCAACAGCATTTCTAAGGGGTGGCAACTAAGGATATTTTGGAAGCAGCTACTTGGAGTTCAGTGCATACTTTCTCTAAGCATTATCACCTTCCTATCTACTCTAAGTCTAGGGCTGGTTTTGCCACAGCTGTTTTACAAGGCATGTTGTCAGCTCCTACTTCTTTATGATTTGCCAGCCTCCCTTACCTCTGCTTTGGGATTCTACCCAATAGTCAGGACTGCAGCAATGGAAACGAAGAACATAGTACAGTTTTGTACCTACCATAAATGTAGATGTTCGAGGATTCCATTGCTGCAGTCCAATTTACCTCCCTCCTTCCCTCTGTGTTTAGGGGTGGTTGTGTAGGTGAGTTTACATGTATATATTTTGTATATATTGTTGTATATATTGTACATGTTTTTGGTGCAGGTATTTTGGGACTTGTCTTTTTAGGGTCTTCTGACATCTGGGGCAAGAAAAGACTGAGGATATGACGTCGGTCATGCGCATTAGTACCCTGACGTACTGACGTCAGTCTAATGCGCCCTGACCGACGTCAGCCTTATACTCTGGTATTCGGGCCGACGGGACGCGGACTATACCCAATAGTCAGGACTGCAGCAATGGAATCCTCGAACATCTACATTTATGGTAGGTACAAAACTGTACTTTCTTACTCCCCTTTTGAAGATTCTGATGCAGAGGAGTCCATTCCTTCTGTATCCCCCCCAGAGGATTACTCATTTGGGGAAACTTTGCATACCTTAAGGGAACACTTCCACTGGGAAGGCCAGGATTATTCAGATTCCACAAAAAGGCTTAGGGAATTTCTCTTGCTACCTCAGCATAGGCCTCTAGCTATACCTCCTGTCTTGGACATACTAGATGATGTGTACTCGGAGGCCTGCCTTAACCCGGATTCTCTACCTCTGGCTCCAGTCAAGCCTGACAGGTACTACAGGGTTCCTGACTCACACCAATTTCTATACAAAAGCCATGCTGCTGACCCAGAAACTATCTCACAGGGCCCCAAGGGAATTAAGGCCTCCACTGCTAAAAATCCATTACCTTCCGAGAGAGATTCCAGATCCTTAGAAAGGTGGGGAAAAAAGGTATATACCTCGGCCACCTTAACCATGAGGGCATTAAACTGTCTGTTTCATATGTTAAACACCAACAGTTTCTGTTATCACAATTGAAAAGTAAAATGTCACAACCTGAACAAACAGACTTGAAGGAGTTGCAGGATTTGATGCATAGTGCAGAACAAGTGGGTAAGCATACCTTACAATGTGGTTTTGATGCTCTAGAGGCCTCATGTAGAGCTGCTTACTGGATGCCCCACTACAAAAGGATGTATTATTTGGTGCTAATGCTGAGGAGGTATTAAGGAAAATGGAGGAAAAGGCTAAATCAATGCAAACCGTGAAAGATTTTCTACAGGTACAACCACCACGTTTCAGTAGAAATTGGCCTTCCAAAAATTGGTCCTTTCCAGCCACGGACAGACCCCAAAGAGGTAGATACAGGCGCCCGAGGGGCAGAGGGCAATCCCAAGGATCATTTAGGGGCAGACAATGGCAAGCTTCTACACAAAGAGGTGGTGAGGATAACTCGCAGCCATTCAGAAAGCAAGCCCAATGACTTTTCCCTTTGCATGCCAAGCAAGACTCAAATGGCAGCACCATTAGGCGGAAAACTGGCATTATTTTCAAAAAATTGGCAAATTGTCACAAAAGACAAATGGATCCTGGACATTATAAACAGAGGCTACAGATTCCATTTTCATACCCTTCCAAAAATGAGAGGCATGCCAAACCTGCCACACAATCAAAGGGCAGAGGCGCAAAGACAAATTTCAGATCTCATTAGACATGAAAGCTATTCAAGAGGTACCTACGCACGAACAAGGTCAAGGCTTTTATTCCAGACTATTCCTGGTACCAAGGAAGGGAAAAGATTGGAGACCTATTTTGGACCTATCCATCCTGAACACATTTCTA
This sequence comes from Protopterus annectens, assembly GCF_019279795.1. Lineage (NCBI taxonomy): Eukaryota > Metazoa > Chordata > Ceratodontiformes > Protopteridae > Protopterus > Protopterus annectens. The sequence continues at coordinate 952,604,326 of NC_056727.1, forward strand.
CTCGTACCAAAATTCAAGATGCTCACTCTATAGCAGCTTCTTCCCATGCTGGGCAAGGAGTCTTGGCTGGTAACATTGGACCTCAAGGAGGCATACCTGCATGTCCCAATCAGACAAAATTGCAGAAGATACCTCAGATTTCTTGCAGGTTCAACCCATTATCAATTCTCTGCATAGCCCTTTGGCTTATCTACTGCGCCCAGAGTATTCACGAAATGCCTGGCATCAGTAATTGCTTACTGCAGACTTCAAGGGATACAAATATACCCCTATTTGGATGACTGCCTGATCCAAGCGGACAGCAAGCACATTCTTCTGAAACATCTGGCTTATGTAATAATGTTGTTGAATTCTCTGGGATACACAGTCAACAAAAAGAAATCAAGGCTAATACCCTCTCGGAGAATAATTTTCCTGGGTGCCAACTTGGACACAAACACCCAGATGGCCTACCTCACGCCAGAGAAGCAGGGGGAACTAACTCAGTACTTCAGAACACTAGCAAATTGCACCAGGCTGACTGCAAGGAAAATCCTGCAGGCTCTGGGATTCATGGCATCTTGCATCTTACTAATCCCATGTGCAAAGCTGCATATGAGGAAACTTCAATGGTACCTGAAAAACCTATGGTCTCAACACAGCCACAGTTTGGAAACAATAATACCACTAATTCCATGTCTTCAAAAGGAATTTCTGTGGTGGGCTCAAGCATGCCAAACAAACACAGGTCTCCCATTCAGCAAGCCTCAAGCAAATCAAGTCATCACAACAGACGCCTCGGACTACGCCTGGGGGGCACACATGACAGATCGGTGCATTTAGGGCAAATTGTCCCAAAAAGAAAAGCACCTACACATCAATCAAAAGGAAATGCTAGCAGTAATAAATGCTATTATAGCTTTCAAAGACCTCCTGCAACCGTGTCAACAATTGATAAGGACGGACAACACCACAGTAATGTGGTACATAAACAAACAGGGAGGAACCCATTCATACCCCCTATGCAGACTGGCCATGTCACTTTGGAACATGGCCCTGGACTTACAAATCGAACTACAAGCACAGTACTTGCCAGGCAAGGAAAACACGCTGGCAGACAACCTAAGCAGAAATATGACAGATCCACATGAATGGAAGTTGCATCCTCAAGTTTTTACAGAGATAACTCAAGCATGGGGAAGGCCAGACATAGATCTCTTTGCCTCCCACAAAAATCACCAATTGACAAAATTCTGCTCAAGGATCTTTCATCCAAAGGCCTGGAGAGTGGACGCTCTCTCTTTCAGTTGGACATCAATGACAGTTTATGCCTTCCCACCTCTTCCTCTGCTGCCCAAAGTTCTATTAAAAACCAGAGCAGACAGACCAAAGATGATTCTCATTGCTCCAGACTGGCCAAGACAACACTGGTATCCACTCCTGAGGAGCCTGACGCACTCCCCACCATGGACCTTGCCTCTAATGCCTCTTCTTCTGACTCAGCATAGCTTCAAAACTCTTCACAGTCAGCTAAAAACACTCAACCTAGCCGCATGGAAGATTCCTTAGCATCACAACAGACCCTACTCTCCAAGGAAGTGCAGGATGTCATTTTGGAGGCCAGAAGGCCATCTACTAGAAAAGCTTACTCCGCAAAATGGAAACGGTTTTGTGTCTGGAATGAGAAGAAGGGCCAGGATCCTGGAAAACTGAATTTACCTTAAATATTACAGTATCTAGCTGAGCTGCTAAGCAGTGGACTTTCTTTCTCCTCCATCAAAATCCATGCCTCAGCCATTTCTGCAGAATACAACACTGATCCACCCTTATTCTCTCACCCCCTCTTAAGACAGTTCCTCAGAGGGGCTAAGAATCTAAAACCCCCAAGGAAACAACCAATACCTGCTTGGGATCTCAATTTCATTCTAGAAAAGCTGACCTTGCCTCCTTTTGAGCCAGCTGCCTCATCAGATTTGCAATATTTGTCATGGAAAACAGCTTTCCTTCTGGCTATTACCTCAGCTCGTAGGGTATCGAAACTACAAGCTCTCATGGCTGTACAGCCTTTCATCATCTTCCATCAGGACAGAGTTTCCTTACGAACCAACCCGTCCTTTATGCCAAAAGTGGTATCCAGGGTAGCTTTGAATCAGGCTATACACTTACCTACCTTTTATCCTAATCTTCAAAACAAAGGGGAAAGATTACTACATTCCTTGGACATCCACAGACAACTGCGTTATTATTTGGACAGAACAAAGCCTTTCAGAAAATCAGAACAGCTCTTTGTGTCCTATGCTATAGGAGCTCAAGGAAAGCCAATTTCCAAACAGACAATCTCAAAATGGATAGCCCACTGCATACACTTTTGCTATTCTTTTCATGGCAAAACTGTACCTACAGGCATCAGATCTCACTCCACAAGGGCCACGGCTACCTCTGCAGCTTTCCTCAGAGGAGTTCCTACCAAAGATATTTTAGAAGCAGCCACATGGAGTTCTGTGCATACCTTCTCCAAGCACTACCACCTGCCATTATACTCCAAATCCAGAGCGGGCTTTGCCACTGCAGTCTTGCAGGGCATTCTGGCTCCTCCTAGTTCCACATAGTGCCTACCACCCCTTCTTAGCTTTGGGATTCTACCCATCTGTTATGACTGCAGCTGTATGCACGATGAACATAGTACAGTTTTGTACCTACCATAAATGTAGATGTTCGAGTGCTAATACAGCTGCAGTCCAGGTTTCCCTCCCTCCTTCCCCTCTTGGGACAGGCCTATTGGCTAACACCTCCTCATGCATCCTGATTGGGGTATTCATTCTTGAGGTATTTGCTTGCACTACTGTATTTTGATTATATTCCATTGCTTTACCACACAAACTTATGTATTGCCTTCCTTCTGGGGGCACCTGACATCTGGGGCAAGAAAAACTGAAGAAAATGGCGTCGGCTGGTTCTTTTATACCCCTGGCGCACTGACGTCAGGGAAGAAACGACGACAACCGACGCCGGACCTAGACTTTGGAATTCGGCCGACCGAGGACCCACCTGACGGCAGGAGAACCCATCTGTTATGACTGCAGCTGTATTAGCACTTGAACATCTACATTTATGGTAGGTACAAAACTGTACTTTTCATTGCTAATGTTTCTTTTGAAATGTGTTCAAATCTTTCTGAACTGTAACTGTCATCTTTGCTGCCACTGTTTGTATTGGAATATTATATTCCATTCACAAGTCTTTTCTCTGGGACTTTCCCATGATGCATCCTCCTGTGTTTTCTCAGCTGAGTTCAGAAAGAAATCTCTTAGAAAAGAGATGGCTCACCAAGCCTACTGAGCAAACGAATGCTGGAGTTCCAAAGTGAAGAGGCCACTGAATCTGCTGACATGGAGCAGTTAATGTCTACATATGTCTCTTAATAAAAGAAGGAATCTGCAGAGAAACTGCAGAAGTGGTCTCACTCTCAGATACTAGCTGCATCCCTAGCCCTGGGTGCACTACCTGAGGCTACAGAGGTATCTTTACAGTGTCTGGTTTCAGATACCTGTTACATTTGAAGTCTCTGATGCCTTTCATAAGGTCACAGTGCCTTTCGTCGTCAGCATGTCATCCTGGACCAAAGATACAGTGATGGTATTTGGACTGGACACCATTTTCCAGGCAGCCAACTTGGATGCTCAGTTTTGTTGTCATGATGGGGAATTGTGATATCTCTGCTGTGCTAGTTAAAGAGGGCATCTGCAATCAGAGTGTGGAGATGTGGGACACCTGCCCATAACTGCAGACATTCAGCTGTCCCATTTTGAAGACTCCAATGTCTGAGCTGCAAACTTTCACCATTTCTCCTGAATCTGTTCCCAGACGGCCTTCCACCTACAACTGGTTCGGGTTCCTCCAGGATAACTACCAGTTCGGTCAGAACTTACAGGCCAAGCATTCCCAACAAATTACCCCTCAGAAAAGAAAAATGGAGCTCTCCCAAGAGACCACGAGAGAGAGAGAGACCGACTAAACTTTTTTGAATCTGAAGGGGAAGAAGACTTGGACTAGAGCTGCTAGCTGACTTTTCCTTTGGGGTATGATAGAGTTGTTGAGGGAACCCTGCCCCCCCCCCCCCCGAGACCTCTCATTTGGGAAGTCTTTCTTTGAAAGTTAACTTTAAATGGAAAGTTAAGGAGGTTCAAGATTCTTGCAAAACATATTTGGACTTTCTGTGCTTGGAGCACCCCCCCCCCCAAACATTTAGCTAAGTCTCCAGTTTTTGTACTCCTGCAGAATGCCTTCTGTGTGGTATTCCTGGAACAAGAGTTTCAACCCCCAGTTTCTAGGAGACTAGACAACAACTTTAGGGTCCAATATATTTTTGAATACTTGTACAGATATCCAGTGGCTTATTCAGCAGTGGTATCCCTGAATGTTGCAGAAGGGATCCAAACTGGTTCCAAGCCCAAATACTCTTTGTAGTGATTGTTAGTATAGGATACTGGATTTCTTTGGTAAGAATATTTACACTTCAACTCCTGGTTGTTAGAGCCATGAACTGTCAGGGACAGATGATCAGGTGTCTGAGTAAACTTCTAAGACAGTTGACTAATTTTTTTGAGAGCTTTACTGCCCATACTTTGAAAGCTAAATTGGTCAGCTTTGCCTGTTCTGTTTTTGTTGTGTGGTTTTGATGCTTATGTAATGCCTTCCAGAGGATGTTAAAGAGCAACATCTTAATGCACAAAGAAAAGGAAAATGTCTGAAGGATAAGAAGGGCTTCCAGAAAAGGAACTATTGAGAGACCAAAATGGGGAGTCCTAAAGGCCCTTAGGGTCCACCACTAAACAAAAAGTTGTTATGACTAATCCTGTAGGTTTCACCCTAAATTTTCTTTACCCCCTAGTCTGTCAACAGCTTTTAACCATCCCCTAAAGTTTGTAAGCCAAGTGATCCTGATCCCCCAAAAATTAGCAAAACATTACAAGAGACATGGGTACTGCAGGTGGTATCAGGGCTGCGGACTGCAGTTCTCATAAATCCCAAGATTTTAGGGAATTCCTCCGGTACCAAAAGACTAAAGACATTTGGTAGGGTCCTTGATAGAAGATTTGCTTGCACAAGAAGCCATAGAAATGAGAGAGTGTACCTGAAAGGGAAGCAGGCCAAAGGCTTCTTTTCAAGACTATTTAGATGTTCTTCGTGTTTCACTGTTGCAGTCATCACACTTGGGTTATCTGCCTGCAGGTAGCCCTCATTCGGCCCAAATACCAGAGACTTAGTATTTCTGTTTCGGTTGCTGTCACTCCAGGACTGATGTTAGGTCATCAGAGGTATAAAAACAGGCAGCCTACACCATTACATCAGTCTTTCTTGCCGAGGAGCCTGAAGCAGAAGCAGTTCGCATGAGTGCTGGTCGGCCGCTACTTGAGTTTTCATTTCTGAATTGAATCATCCTGAAGTCTTCTAAAGCTAAGTACCCCATTGGGGATCCTTTTTTTTTTTGCTCTAATCAATGTCAGAAAAAGTTAACAATTGTCTCGCCTGTGGAAAGCAAATACCACACAGAGATTTCCATTCTTACTGCCTCACCTGTTTAGGCCCAGACCACAAAGTTCCTCACTGTCGGTTTTGTGCTTTGTTCAACGCCCAAACTATTCATCGTCAGGCCCTTATTGTCGCTAAATACTTTCGCTCTCAATCTCTGTATTCCGAAATGGCTTCGGTAAGCCATCCCACTACCGATCTTCTGAAAAAACTTAAAGGATAAAGACCGAGACAGACCACACATGTCCAAAACTGCCGACGACGCTTCCGCTAAGCTAGTCGCCAGTTTGCCGGTGCTCAGTGAGGCGCTTTCACAGCCCCTGATGCCTGCTTCAATGGGTTTGCAGGCTGCTACCAAGACCCGTTAGCTGCGAGACTCTTCTTTGATTACGGAACCTGCGGATGTTTCTACCTTGGATGGGTCAGGAGCCGCTGAGCAGGCACCGGCTTCTGAGGAAGTTCTTCACATTACCAATACTTGACACAAACTGATGACTTCTTTCGCATCCTCAGTTTTGTCTAAAACTACCGAATTTCTAAGGCCAAGAGTACAAGCTACACCTAAAAAACAGACAAACCAATCTTGGCACCTGTTTTCTTGCCACAATCTCAAATACTTAAAATGGCTAAGGAACTGATCTTGCTGATTAAGGGAAGCCAACCTTCCCCTGCTAAGAGAAAGAGACCTGTCTCCAGCAGCTTTTGAATATGAAGACATGCCTTTATCTGCTTAAGAGGATTCAGATGCAGAGGAATCCAAAAAACTGGATCTCCATCACCAAAGACCGATGGGTCCTCAACATTGTATCCCAGGGGTACAAATTTTACTTCCACACACTGCCAACCCCGTAAGGGTTCCCAGACCTTCCTCCAAACCAGTGGGCAGAGGCACAAAACCCCCTCCAAGGGATTTTTTCTTTTGGTGAAGCCCTTCATACTTTGAGATCATTTCCACTGGGAATGCCAGGATTATCCTCAATCCAAAAAGAGACTCGGAGAATTTTTAGATTTGCCACAACATAGACCCTTAGCTATCCCTCCTCTTCTGGATGTTGTGGATGATGTCTTTATGGAATCCAGTCTAACTCCTGATACTTTACCCCCTGCTCCAAGGAAACCAGACAGGTACTACAGAGTCCCTGATTTTCACAAATTTATTTTCAAGAATCCTACTGCTGACCCAGAGGTCATTTCCCAGGGGCCTAAAGGTGTAAAGGCAACTACAGCTAAGAACCCCACCCCTTCGGACAGGGATTCCCGAGCTTTAGACAGATGGGGTAAAAAAGTTTACACCTCTGCAACTCCATTAGGGCATTGAATTGCCAGTTTCACATGCTGAAATACCAGCAACATATTATGGAACTTATTAAGCAAAAATTATCTACCTTTACAGACTGTGCAGAAAGTAAAGAATTACAGGAGCTTATGCATTCTCCAAGCCAAGTCAGCAAGCATACCTTGCAATGTGGGTTTGACGCCCTAGAAGCATCTTGCAGGGCAGCAGTCACTGGTTCTGTACTGAGAAGGAATGCTTGGCTTAAGGAACATACCTTGTCAGACCATGTCAAATCAAAATTACTAGATGCTCCTTTGAACAAAGACAATTTGCTTGGCACCAAAGCAGAAGGGATTCTAAAAAAGATAGAAGAAAAAGCTAAGTCTATGCAGACAGTCAAAGAATTTTTGCAGGTGCAGCCTCCTAGATTCAGTAGGCATTGCCCCTCAAAACATTGGTCCTTTCCAGCCCCCTCAAGGCCATCTCAAACTAGACCCAGGGGAAACAGACCCCCCAGATTGCAGTCTCAGGGTATGCAGATATCTAAGCAATGGAGTACCTCCACTTCTAAAACAGGGAGTGCAAAGCCACCATCTTACAGAAAGAATTCACATTGACTTGTCAACCCCACTCCTCACCTCTGACAAATTGCTCGTGCCCCAGGAGAAAAACTTGCCCACCAAGCAAAAAACTGGATCTCCGTCACCAAAGGCCGATGGGTCCTCAAGATTGTATCCCAGGGGTACAAATTTTACTTCCACACACTGCCAACCCCGTAAGGGTTCCCAGACCTTCCTCCAAACCAGTGGGCAGAGGCACAAAACCAAGTTTAATACGTGCCTCTCCATAAGGGCAATTCAACCTGTTCCTGCAGAACAGATAGGTCAAGGGTTTTATTCCAGACCTTTCCTGGTACCCAGAAAAGAGGGCACTTGGTGCCCAATCCTAGATCTTTCCATTCTAAACACCTTCCTGGTGGTACCAAAATTCAAAATGCTCACCCTTCAGCAGCTTCTTCCTATGCTGTCCAAAGAGGCCTGGCTAGTCACGCTAGACCTAAAAGAAGCCTATCTGCCCATCCATATCAGGGAATCATGCAGGAAATATCTACGTTTCAGGGCAGGATCTATGCATTCAGTTCTCTGCACTTTTCTTTGGCTTATCCACTGCTTCCAGAGTCTTCACCGAATGCCTGGTTCCAGCCATTGCCTATTGTAGACAGAGAAACATTCAGATATACCCTTACTTGGATGATTGCCTGATTCAGCCAGACTGTCAGGAAAAGCTGATGCAGCACCTGACATTTGTAAAGAACCTTCTAACCTCCCTGGGGTACTCTATCAATGAAAATAAATCAAAACTAGTACCCAGTCAAAAGATTGTATTCCTGTGAGCAAGCTTGGACACAGCCTCCCAGATGGCATTTCTTACTTCAGAAAAACAAGCCTATATAACAGGCTACTTCACTCAAATGGCCACCAGAACCCAGCTATCCACAAGGAAAATCCTGCAGGCTCTAGGGTTCATGGTCTCTTGCATTCTACTAATTCCATATGCCAGACTGCATATGAGGAAACTTCAATGGTACTTATAAAAGTCTTTGGTGCCAACATTCTCAGGACCTGGAAACCACCATACTTATCATACCTTGTCTAAGGACAGTTTCTTTGGTGGGCAGCAGCATGAAACCACAACAAAGGGCTTCCCTTTACACAACCCCACGCCTCCCAGACCCTAACCACAGATGCATCAGATTATGCCTGGGGGGCACATCTGGGAGACGCGTGCATTCAGGGCCACTGGATCCCAAGTCAAATTCATCTGCACATCAACCAAAAAGAGATGCTAGCTGTTCAGCACACTCTGACAGCTTTCAGATCCCTAGTCTCACCTGGATCCCTGCTAATAAAAACAGACACCACCACAGTTATGTGGTGCATCAACAAGCAGGGGGAACCCACTCTACAGGCTAGCCATGACACTGTGGAACATGGCATTGGACATGCAGATCCACCTGCAAGCTCAATTCCTGCCAGGCAAACAAAACTCTCTGGCAGACGACTTAAGCAGAAATCTCCTAGATCCACACAAATGTCGATTGAATCCCAGCTTGTTAACCCAGAAATGGGGGATACCAGAGGTAGACCTCTTTGCCTCCCCTGTAATCACCAGATCAGCAAATTCTGCACGAGGACACCACACAGCAGAGCATGGGAAGTGGATGCCCTATTCTTCCAGTGGGTAAACCTATCAAATTTGTCTTTACCCCTCTGCCTCTTCTTTCAAGAATACTACTCAAGATAAGACAGGACAGAACAAGGGCAATCCTGATTGCTCCAGACTGGCCACGCCAGCACTGGTATCCACTACTGCGCAGCCTGTCACTGGTGCCACCATGGCATCTACTTCAGATCCCAACCCTCCTCACTCAGCAGGAGGGACAAATCCTGCATCCGCAAGAGCAAACCCTGAACCATGCAGCCTGGCTTATTACTTGAACCCCCCCCAGTGACTAGCCTAAGCAAGCAGGTACTGGATGTCATTGTGGAAGCCAGTACAAGGAAATCCTGTGCTGATAAGTGGAAAAGGTATTGTTCCTGGATTCACTCTAAAGGAGCAGACACGGATCTGACCTCCTTAACTCTAATACTGGATTACCTAGCATATTTACTCCACAGAGGCCTTACCTTCTCTTCCATTAAGATCCATGCCTCTGCCATTTCGGCTCATTACAACACTGAGCCACCTCTCTTCTCTCACCCTCTCATCAAACAGTTCCTGAGAGGGACCGACAATTTAAGGCCACCAAGGAGAGCACCCACCCCTGCTTGGGACCTTAACTTTGTACTGGAAAAGCTAACCCCCCCCCCCCCCTCCTTTGAACCTGCAGTGTCAGCAGAGTTAAAATTCCTTTCTTGGAAAACAGCCTTGCTTCTGGACATCATGTCTGCTAGAAGAGTGTTTGAGCTATAAGCGCTTATGGCTGTGGAACCCTTCATTATTTTTCATGCTGACAGGGTCTCTCTCAGAACTAACCCTACTTTTATGCCTAAAGTGGTTTCCAGTGTAGCTCACAACCAATCTATTCATTTGTCAACCTTCTTTCCCAATCCTCAAAATAAAGGGGAAAGGATCCTGTACTCTTTAGACATGCACAGACAGCTCAGATTCTACCTTGACAGGACTAAGCCCTTCAGAAAATCTGACCAGCTGCTACTCAGATTTGCACCAGGGGCAGAGGGCAAGGCCATATGTAAACAAACTATTTCCAAGTGGATAGCACACTGTAGTCATTTCTGTTACAAATACCATGGGAAACCAACCCCTCAGGGGGTCAGAACACATTCCACTAGGGAAACTTCTACCTCTACACTATTCCTCAGGGGAGTCCCTACCAGGGACATTCTGGAAGCTGCTACCTAGAGTTCTGTTCATACCTTCACCAAGTATTACCACCTGCCTATCTTTTCCAAATCCAGGGCAGGTTTTGCTACAGCAGTTCTGCAAGGGCATACTAGCCAGCCCCAACTCTTCTTGACTGCCTCCACCCATTCTTCAGCTTTGAGAATCAACTCGTGTGATGACTGCAACAGTGAAACACGAAGAACATAGTACAGTTGTGTACACTTACCATAAATGTAGATGTTCGAGTGTATTCAGTGTTGCAGTCCTGGTTTTCCACCCTCCAGCCCCCATGTTTCTCTCTCCCTCCTTCTCTAAATCTATTACTCACCCCTTACAGGGCTACTGGTATTTACTTTTTACTGGTGGTGTTTTTTCCATCACAACTTAGCTCCCTATTTTAGGGGCTCCTGACATTTGGGGCAAGAAAAACTGATGTAATGGTGTTGGCTGCCTGTTTTTATACCCCTGACGACCTGACGTCAGTCCTGGAGCGACAGTAACCGATGCGGATATACTAAGTCTCTGGTATTCAGGCCGACTGAGGGCTACCTGCAGGCAGATAACCCAAGTGTGATGACTGCAACAGCGAATACACTCTAACATCTATATTTATGGTAAGTGTACACAACTGTACTTTCTGGTGCCAAGTAAGGCTGGACCATGGAGACCCTTCCTAGACTTACTAAAGCTAAGCAAGTTCTTAAAGGTACCAGAAGTTGAAAATGTTAACACTTCATACCCTCTTGTTCTTCCTCTCTCATCAAATCCTCATAGTTATACTGGACTTTTAATTGAAGCCTGCCTCTGCGTACCCATTCACAGGTGCTTCCTTAGGTTTGAAGCAGTGGACTTTCACTTCCAATTTACTTCTTTACACCTTTAGTTTAGCTACTGCATCTACAGATTTTCTCAAATAATATCTGGCCCCACTAATAGCATATTGCAAAATCAGTGTAATTCACATATTTCCATATTTGGGTGACTGACTAATTCAAGTACAGTCCCAAGAGGAGCTGGAGAGGGCTCGGTCTTATACACTGTAATGTTTCCTTTTTGCCATCATATCAGCTGACCATCAAGTCTTCCTTTAACTGGTCTTGAGCTTATTCTTTCCCCCATAGTGGTACAGCGACTTATCAGATGTACAAGGCCAAGAGCCACTCCAGTGTGGGTGAAGGGTGCAGTAATATACAGAGCCTTGAGGGTGTTTTGTGCCCTCATCAACATCCCAGTTGTGAGGACTTTATGGACTTGGCTGTAACTAAACCCTTTCTGTGCATAGATGATGTGCACATGTCACTGCAGAGAGTCGTATTGTCTCATGTTTGTGACGGCACACTGCTGTACACTCTGTGTGAAGTCATAACATAGTTGCTTGGGGAGCTGAATGCCCCTCCCCAGGCATACATTTGCATTGCCTCCCCTCCTCTAAGAGATTATGGCACTATGCGTTCTACTCTTCCTTGACTGTCTCCCTGGAGGGCACACCCATCCTCTCCTGCCACCTCTGTTAAGTGCCTGAGTTGCTAATCAAATTGTGGCCATTTCAGCAGCAGTCATGGCTTTCTCTACCAACTTTAGTGGTGTAGCGGGATAAAGGGAAGTTTCCCCTGGTGATCATTCACAAAGAATATTTCTCCTACTCTAATGATTGCAAACATGACTTCATGTCTTAGTGTATTATCATAAATATAAGAAGAAAGCAAGTTCTGTTGAAATATATTCACAAAATAATGAGTAATCACACAGTGGAAAGTCTAGCCTGGCTAGATTTTTCTTTTAGTTTTTACTGATTTGTTTTTTTTCTGTAACATTGTTACTCATTGTTTTAGTTTGTTAGTTGGGATATTTTGCAGACACCCTAATGGTTATGGACATCAGCTGAGTACAACAACCCTGTGTTTCTAAATGTTAGCAAACATTCCACTTATGCTGTGCTGATGAAGCCATAAGGCCGAAACATGCATTTCCACAGCTATTGGGGTTTGTTATTGGTCTGAATTTGTCCGTAACAGACTTAAAAAGTCATGGACATTCAGAATTGCCATATAGGTGAAACACCTGATGTCCTTAAGTGGTCATTTGCATATATCCCATGTTACATCTAATGCAAGAGGTTTTAAGGAATCACACAGTGGAAAGTCTAGCCTGGCTAGATTTTCCTTTTAGTTTTTATTTATTATTTATTTATTTATTTCCAGTTTGATAACCGGGGAGGTCCACTGGGCCCAGAGGCTCGGGGAGAAAAGCTCTGTATTGCTTACAATTAAAACAAGCATAGAGTTTTACATTTATGCAATTATAGATACAATTATAAATGTTTTAGAAAACAAATGTAAAATTATATATAGAGTTGTAGCAAAGTGAAAAGGTGCACAAAGAAAGGAAGAAAAGGGGAAGACAATTAACAGAGAGTAGGGATAGAAAGCTATGTACAATATTTACGTGGTAACCATTCATTAGATTCGGAGCAAGGCAGTTGTAGAAAAAACAGCATGTGCATGAGGAAGTACATGTGTAAGCGACATTAGGAGGAGTTAGGTAGGAAGAATGCAATTACATTTCCAATTTTGGGAGAGGTGGGAGTGGAGCTGGGATATGAAGAGTTCAAAGCTTGTAGTGATTCTTAGCAGGGGTGGGAGGGAGGTCCATTTTTTGGCTAATGAATAGGATAGGAGAAACTAGCCAGACGTTTTGGTTTATATACAGAAAGTAGATTTTGTTGGGCAGATCTAAGGAGTCTGTGCGGAGTGTAGAATGGTAAGATATTAGTAAGAGCAGGGCATGCAGTAGGTTTAATGATTATTTTGTGGGCTGTAGTAAGTTGAAGATAGACAAGGTGGTTAGGAAGCTCTAGCCACTTTAGCATGTGGAGAGAGGTGCAATGATTTTATTTATTTTTTATTTATATTTTACATTTGTTTACCGGGAAGGTCCGACTGGACACAGGTCCATTTTCAGCAGAGGCCCGGGGAGAAAAGCTCCAAGTATATCAAAATACACAACAGTATACAACAATACTATAAAATACAATACAATGTTGTACAAAAACAGTGGCTGAATGTTCACTGAACTTTGGTTGTAGTAGAATATAATACAGTGATAAACTTATTTACAAGATAAGACATAACTTAGCTTGGTAAGGTTGACCATACTTAGGAAACAGTATAGTAGAATACAGTACAGTGAGAAAAGTATTCTCAGGGTAAAACATAAAGTAGCTAAATGTAGTTGAGCATACTTGGCAAACAATATAAAAAATTATCATTGCTGTCTAAATGAGGGTTAGTATAATCTAACCTGGGGGGGGGGTGACATGGGCATAGCCATTTCTTTAAATAATGTGTTTTGAGTAGTTTTTTGAACTGGTTAGTTGAGGATGTAGACATGAGGTGCTCTGGGAGAGAATTCCAGCGTGTGGCAATGGAGCAGGCAAAGAGATTTGCCAGCTTTATTTCTGTGTTTAATGACATTTAAGTGGTTCATGTGCGCAGATCTTAAGTTTCTGGAGGGTTTATAGGGGCTGATTAGTTTTTTCAGGGCGGGGGTTTTGTCAGGATGGTAGTAGAGCTTATGTGTGATAGTTGGTTGAGTAGGAGCAGCTGTGGAAACTCTGGCCAGTTCAATTGCTTTAGGGCTAGGCAATGTGGGGACCTATGGGTGGCCTCGGTAGCGAACTTAGCAATCTTGTTGTAGCAAGATTCCATCTTGGTTAGTTCTGTTGGGTGGAGGTTAGTTAAGATAGGGGAGGCATATAGGAGGATGGATAGTAGATGGGTTCTAGCAATGGTGGCTTTGGTATGTTTGGTCATGTATTGGTGGTTCCTATAGAGGAGTCCCATCTTTTTGTTGACCTTTTTGATTGTTTGGGCGATATGGAAGTCAAATTTCAGATTACTGTCAATTTCAATGCCTAGGAGTTTAGTGTGTGGAGTTGGGGTGATAAGTGTGTTATCTTTAGATTTTATGATGAAACTATTGTCTATGGATGGAGGTCTACCAGGGTAGAAGAGAATGAGTTTGTTTTTTTTGGGATTGAGTATAAGCGTGATGTTAACGAACCATTCTTCTGCTAAGGTAAAGTTTTTCTGGGTTATGGTTTTTAGATTGTTCAGGGTGGGTGCGGCGCATATGAGAGTGGTGTCATCTGCATATTGCACTATAGTAGCAGAAAGTGAAGGTGATGCAATTTGGTTGATAAATATTGAGAATAGTAATGGACCGAGGATGGACCCTTGAGGGACACCTAGAGATACTGGCAGCAAGGGGAACAGTTGGTTCTGCCATAGGACTGCTTGTTGATGGTTAGATAAGTAGTTACCAAACCAGGATATGGTAGAGGGGCTTATGTTAAGGGTGGTGAGGGTGTTCAGGAGCATTTTATGGTTGACCATATCAAAGGCCTTGGATAGGTCTAAGAATATGGAGGATACTAGCAGACTGTCATTTCTGTGGGTATTGACAATGTCGGAAAATGAGAGCAGAGCAGAGGTTTTGCTGTGGGAAGGTCTAAAGCCATGCTGGGATGAGGATAGTAGGTTGTGTTTTAGGAGGTAGTGCATAAGCTGGGAATGGACTATTCTCCCTAATATTATTGATAGGGGTGAAAAATTGCTATAGGTCGATAGTTTGTGAGTTCATGGGATTGACTACCTTTAAGCAAAGGTATAATGTGATATATTTTCCAAGAGTGGGGTATTTTGCATTCTGTAATTGATCTGTTAATGAGGATGGACACAGGATAGAGGCTATAGCTTCTGCAGTAATCTGTCGGAATCTTGCAGGTAGGTTGTCAGCTGCTAGTGTTGTTGGTTTAAGGTTTCTGAGGAGCTTAACAGTTGTATTAGTGGTGACTGGGTGCAGGGAGAAACTGGGTTGGGTATTATCTGCATTGGAAAGGGTGGGGGTTGCTGATATTGTTGGTTTGGTGTTAGTGGTCTGTGTATTGGCAAGGGCTTGGATTGTATCAATGAAGTATTTGTTAAATTGGGTGGGGATGTTGTCTAGGTTATTTGGTAACACAGGGGAAGGAGTAGTTGTTTTTCCTGGGTGTAGCAGGTTATTTATTGAGGACCAGAATTTTTGAGGGTTGTTGGTGTGTTTTTCCTGTAAAGTCTTATAGTAGTTAGTTTTGTCAACTTTTGTTAGTCTTTTGGCTTGGTTACGGAGCTCGTGGTATCTCTGTTTTGAGACAGGGGTTTTATGTTTGTGGAGTTGCGATCAGGCTTTGTCTCTTTATTTCATTATGGACCTTGTTTCTTTTGATAGCCAAGGTGCATGGTTGGTTTTAATTCTAGTGGTCCTGGGTGGAGCATGGGAATCTAGGATGTTTAGAAAGGTTGAGTTAAAGTACTTCACCGCTTCATCTAGTGATAGTTGTTTTAAGGGAGTCCAGATACAGCTTTTTAGTGAGTTGATTAGATCTTGTTTCCTAAAGGTTTTTTGTTATGTATGATTCTGAGTATGGGCTAATTTGGTTGGTGAGACCGGTGTCTAAGTATGTTGCTTGATGGTCGCTCAGGCTGTCAGGGAGACAACCTGATTGTCACTCAGGCTGTCAGGGAGACAACCTGATTGTTGGGTATGGTTGGGGTTGGTTAGTAATATCCAGTCCAGGACTGACCGTCTTTGTGGCTTTATCTATTCTTATGGGGGTAGTTATGACTTGGGTAAACCCATGGAGGTTAATGTGGGTAGAGGGGTTTTGTCTGGTACATTCATACCAATCAATGTTAGTCACCTAGGAGTATGGTTTCTTGTGGAAGAGATGAAGCTAACCAGTGGAGAATATTTTCGAGTATGCTAGTATTATTGCCTGGTGGGATGTATCCTCCAGCAATAATAATGTGTTTATTGGAGTTGAGTTTTAGTCTGGCTAGAATAAGTTCTATGTCATGCACTTCCTGGGAGTTGCATTCAAATTGTTTTATAGAGAGGTGGTTTTGGTACAGTACTGCCATGCCTCCTCCCTTTTTTCCTGTCCTATCTTTGTGTATTATATTGTAGCCTGGGGCAGTTATTTCGTTGTCGTGGTGTTCGGGTTTAAGCCATGTTTCTGTTAATACCACAATTTCAGGTTTATATTGGGCTAGTAGGGAATGGAGATTCTGTATTTTATTGAGAATGCTTCTTGCATTTATACTTAGAAGGAGAAAGGATGAGGTAGGTCTTACATACATAGGATTAGAGTATATTGAATTAGTACTATTGAAGTTTTTAGGTCCTGGATTTGGGTGTATGTCACCACAACATGAGAGTTTTTGGAGTAGGTATAGATATAGTTTATTTAGTTTATGGAATATTTTCACTAGTCTACGGGATGAGTGGGTTTGAGCTTTGAAGGTTGTATGTCTATGTAGACAGGAGGGGTCATCTGGTGGTGAAGGGAGATGGTTGGGTTTAGTGGGCCTTGTGGAGTCAGTTTGCCATGGAGGATGGGGGGTAATGTTAAGTTGTGTGTGGTAGGTGGAGAGAACAGAAAGTAGGAAGAGAGAAAAGAGGGTTAATGTGAGAAGGAGAGGCTGCAGAAGGTGGGTCTTGAGGGCAGGGGGCATATTGATTTTTTGTGGGAGTGACTGGATGTGGATATGAGTGTTAATAGTAGTTGTTTGAGAGCAGTTGTAGAGGGCGTGTTTATCTTGTATTGGGGTGGAGGATGATGGGTTTGTTTTGATTGGATAATTGGAAGTGAGGAGTGGTTGGGGGTGTGGAGTATGACTATAAATGTAACTGATATGGGATGGGTGGGAATGGGGAGCGAAGTGAGTGGAGCGGGGCAGCACCGTCCAAGAGAAGCAGATCAAGAAAAACAATCAACAAGAGAGGTTAGTGAAGCTGAATAGGGGCATCTGTACAGAAATAAACACTATATAGATAGCTTGTTCCTTTCAAGCTGATGGTTATTTTAAATGCAGGCTTTACTGTTTAAAACATTATTCTTTGTAAGGATGCCTGTAAGTATGGTGCCAGTGGGTATTTATAAGGATGATATCACTTAGGGAAGGGACAGTGTACAGGATAGTACCACTGTTTGGATGTGTGTACAGGTCTCTGAGGGACAGATTTAGTTTGATAGCATGGAGGTGAGTCAGGGAGTTAAGTGGGAGAACTGGTAGGGTTATGTAGAGGAAAGAGACAGAGGAGTTATGCAGTATGAAGCTGTCTCTGGCAGAATAAAGACAGTGAGATAATTTTATAGGTCTTTGGGGAATATAGAGAGAGTGGGGGGGTTGCATTAGTGAGTTTTAGCTGACCAGGAACCGTTTTGTTGGAAGGCAGAAGAATAAAAATCACAGGATTAAGATTAAAATACTGGTACACATACACTGAGTTTAGAGTGACTGTTGCTGGGAGAGATTCCACCGGTGAGCAGGGTTCAGTGAGGGAGTAGATGGTCTTTCTGGGTGAATATTAGTCTTTGAGACACTCTAGCGAGGCAGGGGTCCTGTAAAAATAGAGATACAATTACAGGGTGAGGGTTAGGCAAACAATAGCAGAGTTGGCCAAGAGATAGAGGACAGTAGCAGGTAGGAGGTTGGTTTAGAGGAAGAGATAGTAATGTCAGAGCTAGAGTGAAATGAAATGATGTTAATGTCAGAAAGAAAGAAAGGGAGTAGGAAAGGAGCTTAGACTGCTTGTTATAAGGAAAGGGAAAGGAGAGGGTAAGAGAGCCAAGCTTGGCTAAGGCAGGAGTGTGGGAGGGGGAGAGCAGAGAACAGGCAGGTGGAGAATATAGGTTGGAGAGGAGGATAGATTGTCAGTGGGTTTAAGTTAAAGCAAACTACTACTTCGAGTACATTGGTTAGTGATACATTGTATCAGTTTCAGCAAAAAAATAGTAGGTGGAAGAGGCAATAAACACTTATTATTAGTTAAACTGTCACAGTTCACTTATTAAGGTTATAGCAGTACAGCTTCATTTAATTCAGTGCATTTATAGTAAAGAATGCTGACAACAGATACAGTATAGTCACATTCAGTAGACCTATTTAAAATAGTTTCATTTAGTGCAGTAGGTAAAGAACGATTAACAATTATAGCTTGTTCAGTGCAGTTGTAACAACTGTAAAGATATTTAACACAGTGAAGGCACGGTTAGCAACCACATGTAGAATAAGCAGTTCCCTTTAGGACAGTAGATGTAAGACGGGTAGCAGTTACATTCAATACAGAGGAGCTATTTATTATGCACGTTAACAGATAGCGTATTTAATCAGTGGGACTATTTGCTATGAACGCTGTTAGGAAGGTGCTCTTTTCAGTGAGCACATGGATACATAATCAAGTTGGGTTTGGGGCCTCAGCAGGTTAACGCCAAGGAATATGGATTCCTGATGCAGACCATGTGGATTCAAGCACATATAGCATTATATTTAGCCGTCCCTCTCAGGCCAAGCTTATACAATAATTCCCGTTTCATATGATAGGTTCGTATAGTGAGGTTGAAAGTTTTCTTTACTTTTTCTTACCAGAAATAAGTAGGCACAACAAACATTAACATTTGTAATCAGAAATAAGGAGAGCAAAACAAAATATTACATTTGGGAGTTAGCGACTTGCTTTCAGTGATCCAGGAAAAGGTAAGGCACAACAAACTTTAGCGTTTGTGAGCAATCTACATAACTAGGACCCAGCATAGGGCAGAACAAGGCGCAGAAGTAAGGAGAGAAAATCAAACGATAGTGCTTGCAAGCATGCAACATGCTTTACAATGCTCAAAGAATAAGTAAGGCACAAACAAGCTTTAAGGTGTGTGAACAAGCTACACAACTAGGACCCTACATAAGGCAAAAGGCACAGCCAGTATGATGGTGCACTTCTAGTGCAGTTGTACCCTAATATCCACATAACATTTATCTGAAACGCTAGTTGGAGTGTGCTTTCAACAGGCTAATCCAGCGATTAAATTATGCACCAAAGCCAGCGACACAACCAGTTAGTGCAGGCACTGTATTGCAAATAGAGTCTGACAGTCAAGTTCTGCAGTCGCTAGTGAGGCATCTTAACACAATGAACTATACAGCCAAAAACTTGGAAATGATATTCACTTTCTGCAGTTGCTATTAAAGCATCTTAACACAATGAAATATACATGAAGTAACTAAGAATTGACATAATTATTGTCATCTGTGGTACATTCCAGGAATATATAACATTAAAAGTTCATTCTGATTAAACCTTGTGTCTTCCGAGCCTACCTGGTCAGTGTATGCACCATTCAGCGGTGAGGGGCCAAGAGTAATAGGAGAAAATGGCACAGGATCCTAAGTGTGAAAGTTAATTGCCGCAAAGGATCATGGGAGGTATGCCTTAAAGAGCCCACATTATACTGGTTAAATGTGTAAGAGCAGTGGGGGTTGCTTTGTGTAGGTCCGTCCAAGAGAAGCAGGTCAAGAAAAACAATCAGCAAGAGAGGTTAGTGAAGCTGAATAGCGGCATCTGTATAGAAATAAGCACTATATAGATAGTTTGTTCCTTTCAAGCTGATGGTTATTTTAAATGCAGGCTTTACTGTTTAAAACATTATTCTTTGTAAGGATGCCTGTAAGTATGATGCCAGTGGGTATTTATAAGGATGATATCACTTAAGGAAGGGACAGTGTACAGGATAGTACCACTGTTTGGGTGTGTGTACAGTCTCTGAGGGACAGATTTAGTCTAAGAGCATGGAGGTGAGTCAGGGAGGTAGGTGGGAGAACTGGTAGGGTTATGTAGAGGAAAGAGAGAGAGGAGTTATGCAGTATGAAGCTGTCTCTGGCAGAATAGAGACAGTGAGCTAATTTTATAGGTCTTTGGGGAATATAGAGAGAGTGGGGGGGGGGGATTGCAATGGTGAGTTTTAGCTGACCAGGAACCGCTTTGTTGGAAGGCAGAAGAATAAAAATCACAGGATTAAGACTAAAATACTGGTACACATACACTGAGTTTAGAGTGACTGTTGCTGAGAGGGATTCCACTGGTGAGCAGGGTTCAGTGAGGGAGTAGATGGTCTTTCTGGGTGAATGTTAGTCTTTGAGGCACTCTAGCGAGGCAAGGGGTCCTGGTCAGTGTACGGTACCATTCAGCGGTGAGGGGCCAACAGTTTTTTTACTGATATATTCATAAAATGTCAAATCCCATTAAATAACTTATTTTTACCTGTACCCAGGTAGTCCGTGTTCTAGAATTTTACCACATATTTTGATTATAAAATAGAAAAACAATGGCCTTGTGTGGTAAATAATTCTCTAAAATTAATTTCCTTGGTTGAATGTTTTCTCTGTCCCCTTCTCTGTCTTGATTCACGCAGTAGAATGAAATAGTAGCAGTCCTTGAGGTTTCTATGGCCTAGCCTGTGCTAAATTAAAAGATTTGCCACTTCATATTTGCTTATGTAATCTTTATCTTTCATCTCGTATTTAGTTTTCTAGGTACTGTTTCACACCATGCCTGCTGACCATCAAACCTCCCCACCATGAACCCAGTCCATTCGGGAACCCATCCTGAATATTCCTCACTGAGAACAAGAATGACTTTGGGATCATCATAGGGGCAAACATAGCTGGCATCCTGACAGTGAGTGTATGTTTGTTTGGCCGTAACATCACCCTTGGTGGTTGACATGCATCTGCATCACCAAAGTGTACCTCTGCTTTCCTCCTTTGTGCATGCTCCTACATGGCTTACTGTTACTGATTTGGAATCACCAAGTTAGTATCCCTCTGTCATGCAGACCACTAGTATCATACAGATCTCCTGTTGCACTGAAGCAGGTTGGCCTGACTAGGTCCACTATCTCCCATGCCCATCAGAATGTGCAAGTGGACATAAATTACACTGTCCTGCCCTCCTCTGCCCATCTGATAAAATGCGGTTGCTCCAAAATTATGAATACACCATCTTGCAACATAATATTAAAATTGCCAGAGAAGACCATGCTTTATAGATGTTTTTCTATTGTTTTTCTATTGCCAGCGAAGAAACAGTTGCATTTGTGAATATGGTTGGTGATTGGAGACTTGCTGATGTTATGCCTAATAATAAAACAACTGATTAGATGTAAAAAGATGAGCACCATTAGCCAATCAGTGGTCAGTGGTGGGGAGTGTGGGTTGGGTACTGCTAGAGTTTGTCCTCATGGTCTGACAGGAGCACAAGAAGATAAATCCTGTACATGCTATGTTAATTATGGCTGTTGCACTTCATGTCTTCTTTCTGGTTATGAGTAAACAAGGAAAGACAATCCACTGAAACACCAGTTAAACTTAGGGGAAAAAGGAGCACATCATTGAAAACACAATATGTTTAAAGGAAAAAGCATCGACAGTAACAGTTACATTTACAAGTATAGCATACTGACATAGTTCCAGAAGTCATTGTTATAAACTACTGCTCATTGCATGCTTGCATATAATTTATGTGGATTCGAAAGGTCATACTTGATGGTTTTTTAAGGAGAAATCTCACACCACCTTTGAAGGTTGTCTGAATAATGACCCCTCCTCATTGACCCTTACACTGGTGATGGGAAATAAATGGGCTGATTGGCCTGGAGGAGGCTCGACAGGTAATGGGTGCAGAGAGTGAAAAAAGTCTTCAGGAAATAATGAAAATTGGCAAAGTGTATCTTTGCTGTGTAATTGTATTTCAAACAGTAAAGTTTGCTTTCATTTTAAGCAAGCCTTTTGATGTCTCAGTTGTAAGAAGTTTGGATGTCAGCCTGTTGTGTATGTATTTAGCCAAGTTTTATATTAGATGATCGGTGCTTAAATTCATAAATGTTTGTGTACTACATTGGGAGGGGGGGGGGATGCATTAAGGGACAATTCCAAAACTGTTTCTGCTTAGTAGAGCACTTACTCAAAACTGAACAGTGAAGTGTTTCAGTGCTGTATAGAAATGCAACACTTTCTGAGCACAGACTATGCAAATATGCCCATGTGCACTCTGGAGCACTGCTTTTTTGTGGGCTTACATAGTGCGGCAATTCAGAGATGAATATGCATACTATAGTAGATTATTGTTGAACAATGCAGTGTATGCACGTGTTCATGGATGTTACATATGCACCAAATGTCATTAGTGGTAGTATTAGCGCAGGATTACTAGAGTGGAGCAGTGTGGACTTACAGCAGCTGCCCTCTGCTTTGCTTCACCATATTCAGTTTGCATTCTGGGTTGAGAAGTATTGCACAGTGTGCAGTGTGTACATAGCTCATGTATAAGAGTGTCCACTTGATGTTTAAACTGCTTAGATGGGTGAGTCTTAAGCATGTATATGTGATTTTAATGCAGTCTAGCACCATACAAAGTATGCATGAGTTTGCACTGCATTATTCAGTACAACTCAGCATATCTGAGCGGTGATGTCTGATTAGTGTGGTTTATGGCACTGTGCAGGGGTTTTAGGTTTCTGTTCTGTCTAGAATGGGTGATATGAAGAAAAAGCTGTGTAATTGTTAAGCCTGCGTATCCTTTTGCTTTTCCTTTAGTGGCATTGTCTTTTTTTCTTTAAATTATTTGTAGCTGACCCCCAGTTTGACTAGGCAGAAGATGATGATGGAGGTAGTTTCTGTGAATTGTATGAAGTTTAAAGGTTAAACTGTTAGGTATACAATTTCAGGCTCTTTTTTCTTACCTTTCTTCTTTTTCATTTTATATAGGTGAAACTGGTGAATATTCGTAATGACGACATCACAGATGGGAACCCCAAGTTAACATTAGGATTAATCTGGACCATCATTTTACATTTCCAGGTAAAACATATCTGCATTTCATACTTGAAGCTGCTGTAATTTCTTTGTTTTGAGGCAAATAGTCAAAAAAGCTGGTTTTAAAAGTTAGACAAAAGTAAAAGGAAGTTCAACACTGGCATCATGATAGCAATAATGCACAAAAGAAACATAATGCACATTGACATTTCCTCAATATGAGAGTGGTATTTTTGTGTGACCTTTTCAAAGTCATCACATACCTTTTGAAACATGTTGCTATTTGTGTGTATAAAAGTGCTGAACTACTTTACTGTTAATCCCAAGTTGCCTCAACACTTTGTGGCAGTGTGAAATTATGAAACGATGCAGTCTACAGCAGAAGAAGAGGTTCATATAACGTTTTTAATTACAGGGTGAACTGTTCAAGTGCATTAACTGACTAGTTTGCCTTAGGATTTAGGATGGCCATTGGTCAACCTTTTGCTCATCCACTTTCAAATGAAAGCAGCTATTCTTCTGGAATTGTAATGTATTGTTTCTCTGGAGGCTGCCCCCTCATCATTTTGCAAATTGCTTCAGTTTGCTCTACCCCATTACTTATAGTATCAGTTGTCATCTCACAGCAGTTTTGGTAAAGGGAACGTCTCCCCATTGGCCTTTATTGATCAGTGTGTAATTTCAGCTGCACATTGTTACAGTGTTGATTGTCACAGACAGATGACTTCTCTTTGTCCTGTATTAAAAAAAAGATTCACAAGTGTATCCAGAACTAGGACTGTGCATCTATTCAGCTTTATAACTTGCAAGCCTGATGTAGAGTACCAAATGGCAGTGCCTTAGGTTTGTTGCATGTATCTCTGATTTGACATCACCACTGATTAGATATGTTCTACACTTGAGTTTGGCCTTGTGTCGTCATGTACCATGAGCTACAGTGTGGTGCTGGGATGGATTTCATACAGAGGGCAGTAATTTTTCATTTACTTTTTGGTTTTACAGACAGTCAGAAAGGGGTTGTATGGGACTTTGGTGCAGAGAACAGCCTCTGTGAAAGCAGCTGATCATTAAATGCAGCAGTATGTGTACGATTGTTTGGGGCAGTGAGTATGAGTGAATCAAACAGGATCAAATCCACTTTTGTGGCAAGATTGTTTTCAGCTGCTTCCAGTCCATCTTTGGAGGTCTCCTGAATCAAAAAATATCTATCTCTATATACCAGGATAAGGAATTGAAGGCAGCACTCAATGAATATGCATGTGTCTTGACAGACACAGGACAGTTTTTGGTGGACCTTTATGGGGCAGTGAAGCAAATGGGAGCAGCAGATACGGGGATGCTGGCCACATTAGACATAATGTCTTTATTTAAAAGTATACCCAATGACCAGGGGATAAGCATGGTAAAATCAGTGTTGACAAGGCAGGGAAAGTTCTCTAATACTAAGATAGACTTTCTCTGTATGTTACTAGAATTGGTACTAGAGCACAACATATTTATTTTCAATGGCATATGCTATAAGCAGTTGTCAGGGGTTGCCATGGGCACACGTTGTGCCAACACATATGCAAACCTGGTTATGGTTAACTTGGAATATGAACATCTGTTAGGTAATCCCCAAATAGCCTTCTATAGGTGTTTCGTAGATCTTTTTATTTTTTGGAAAGGTGATGGTGAACAACTTAAATCCCTATATGCATACCTAAATACTACTAGTGACTTTTTAAAGTTTACGATGAACTGTTCTGAGATGAGTTTAGACTTCCCGGACGTTACCATATACAGAGAAAATGACCAATGGTCTACGAAATTACATAGGAAGCAATGTTACAGACCATCTTTTTCTACACAGAAACAGTATGCTTAACCCTAAGAGTTTTCCTAATATAATCACAGGTCAGGCAATGAGAACATCTCACCTATGTTGTCAAGAGGAAGTGTATAGAAATGAGTTAATTAAGCTAAGAACAGGTTTCATTATTAGGGGGGTATAGTGAACATGAAATTGATAAGGTGTACCACAATGTACACAAAGGAAGGAAAGGTAAAGCTAAGCCGTACTACTCTGATAGAGCAGGTAGTGACAGGGTTCGGTATCAGGAATAGTGTATTACCATGCATTTCAATGGTTTTACCATATACAAAAGATGTGAAAAGACAAAACTGGCATATGTTGTTAGTAGATGAGGATACTGCCATCATAGTGGGTGGACAACCACATTTTGCATTTAGAAATAAGAAAATCTGAAACAGCAGCTTTGCTATCCAAGGATACCTAGTCTGATGGATAGCACAATGAATGGTACCCATAGATGTGGAAAATGTACACAGTGCATTTATATAGATGAATCAAGGTTTTTTTAAGCACCCTGAAACAGGGCGTCTATGGGAGCTAAGGAATTCTGCTGGTTGCAATACTAAGAATGTAGTGTATGTAGCTCACTGCACAACATGTTTCCATTTCTGTGTTGGCAAAACTAACAGTCACCTTAGGGAACGGATAAGGGATCACCTTTACTGCACTAAAAAAGGGCAGCTGTATAGTGCTTTGGCTAAAGCATACATTGGATAAGGGGGATGACAATATATTTTTGTTTCATGTTTTACACATTCACAATGTCAGCAATAGAATGGGGGACATAGTCAATACTACTGAAAATATGGAAGTAAAATGGATTTTGTGTTTAGGAGCACACAGAGGTTTGGGTTTAAATGATAGTGTTCCATTGAAGCCAGTGCTAAAATGTAGAAGGTTAAAATAAAATAAAAAATAATATTTTAACAAGAGAAGACTACATAAACACATGCAGGGCTTAGGGTCAATATGACAGTATTTCTTGAGCTGCTTCTATCATAGATATCACTAAAGACCAGCATTTGTTGAGCATAAGTATTTACTAGGTGGACAACATGTGCTTTTATTCAGCAGCATATATGTATTAAGTTGAGTGTGTACTGCTTATATTTTTATATATATTTATATATATATATATATATATATTTTTATGCTTATACCCATGCACATAAGTAGTTACTAAATGGGGAACATGAGTATATGTATTCATTGATTTTTATGTATTTTATTTATATTTATCCACATGTTCTTGTCTTTACATTTTGTGCATGTGATTGTTAAACAGAGTTTTTTTTACTTCAGCAATTAACTAAGGGCAAAATGTAATTATAGTAATTAATTGATTGCTGAGTGCTGTGCTGAATTAACTTTGAGTGGTAGGATTGGTTGTTTTAGTAATGAATTAAAGTATTTAAGTGCTGTTGCTGTTTGAATGAACTGTCTGGTGAAACAATGATTACCATTGTGAAAGCACTCACCATTTTGTATTAAAAAAGAAGATTTTACTTTGTCGTGGTTCAGCTTCTTTATTCCAGCTACCTTCCTACTGGGCACCTGTGTTTCAACATTTTCAACTATAATATGTTGATCAAGATTAGGTGGGTTCTATCAGTGAGCCAGTTTGCAACTCATCTGGCAACATATGGATCGATGCCTAGTTGCTAGAGTTTGTCTACTGTTCTTGAGTGGGGAATAGTGTTGAAGGCTTTGTCCATATCAACGTAGGCAGTGTGCGTAGTCTTCCCCTCATCCATGACTTTGGTGGCGGTATCAAAGAAGTCAACCAGATTTAACAGACATGACCTCCCCTTTACAAAGCCAAACTGTGTGGGGTTGAGTGTTTGGAGGTTGCCAATGTCCCTGTTAATCAGGTCCATGATAATACGTTCCATGGCCTTGCAGATGTTGCTTAGTTTATATGATACATAGCAAGATACTGGAAATATAATGTTATATTAATTATAGTTTGATTATTTTTATATGAATGTAAATTTGCCTGTGTCACAAGTGATAATTCAATAAAGGTGTTTGAGGAAAAAAAGAGAGAGAGTCCTTGACTTATTCTTCCCATATTCCTTCTCCACTTGACTATGGTTCTGAGGAAGAAGAGAACTGACTCTCATTTTGAGGATATTTAATTTGGTGATAATGTTTCCAGAATGATGGAATTTTTCAAATGGGACTGTGCTCAAGTATCTGATGTTCAGAAGAGGTACTATGAGCTTTTGCAAATGGAGTCTCCTAGACCCTCTACTGTTCCTTTGGTTCTTGCTGCCTTGCTGAATACTTTTTCTGCTGCCTCTCAAGCTTCTGATTCTCAGCCCTCTGCTCCCAAAAAAACTGATAGGTTTTAGAAATTGCCTGACGACTGTAAGTTTCTATATAAGTGTCCCTCTGCTGACCCCTCTGTGGGGTGGATCTACTCAGACAAGACAAAGGATCTCTCATCCATCCCCACCTATCCACTGTTCAACTGACATTATGGGTGATAGGGTTTTGATCCCCTACAAGCACCTTTTTTTCTGAGGACATGCTTTGGGTCCTACAGGAGGTCAAGAAACCCACTACTAGAAAATCTTACTTATCCAAATAGAAGAGGTTTTCTGTTTGGTGTCTTTCTCGAAACCTGGATCCACTTGCTGTGGATGTTCCTTTGGTTCTAGCTTATTTGTGTGAATTGCTAAATTCTGGGTTAGCATATTCATCTGTTAAGGCCCACCTATCCGCCGTTTCTGCTTGTTTGCCTTTAACTCGCCCTTTAGCCTCTACATTTGAGGCCAAACAGTTTCTTAAAGGAGTCCTTCCCATTAGGCCTTCTAGGAAGCCAGCCCCTCCTCCTTGGGATCTTAATTTTGTTTTATAAAAATTGACTCGTGCCCCTTTTGTGCCTGCTGCTTCAGCTTCCTTACAGCATTGCTCCTGGAAGGCTGTTCTTTTGGCCCTTACTTTTGCCAGATGGGTGTCTGAACTGCAAGCCCTTATGGCTGTTACTCCTTTTTAGTTTTCCATAAGGACAGGGTGTCCCTTAGTACTAAGCCATCTTTTATGCCCTAGGTGGTCAGTGAGTTGTCTCTTAATTGGTCTGTTCCTTTGCCCACTTTTTTCCCTTCTCCACAGGCTGCTAGTGAGAAGGTTTTGCACACCTTGGATTTGCATAGACAAGTCAGATATTATTTGAATAAGACTAAAGCTTTTTATAAACAGCTTTTTATTCATTTTCATCCTAGGACTTTAGGTTTGGCTGTTTCCAAGCAAACCATTTCTTCTTGGATGTCTAAAGCCATTTCTTTTTCCTATTATTTTCATGGGAAGAGCCTTCTTTCTGTTAAGGCTCATTCCACTTGAGCTTTGGCGGCTTCTAGTACTTTTTTGAAGGGTTTGGATCCTAATTCTACTCTTGAGTCAGCAACCTGGACTTTTGTACATACCTTTGAAATACTGGAATTTGGACATGATTTCCTGGGCCAGAACTGGCTTTATCAGAGCCATTCTCCATGGCTTCCTAGAAGGCTGCCCTGGGCCTTCTTCCTTCTAATTTTCTTTCTGAGCTTTAGCAGTGTCCTTATTGTACAGAAAACTGCCACAGTGATATGGAAGGACAAAGTGCAGTTGTGTAAAAATCTTACCATAACAGTAGATGGCCTTCCATGTCACTGTTGCAGTATTTGCTCCTTCCCTCTTCCCCCAGTCCTTTTTCTTTCTGCATGTGTTTGTTTCCAATTTTTGTTATTGGACTGTCATTCCTACTGAGGCTTTTTCAGTTCTGAGAATGGTATGTCCAGACGGCACCTTTATGCTATCTGTCTTGCACGGGGAACATATGTGAGATGTACGGCATACCCTTTACAATCAAAAGGCTTTGGTATACTGGCCGGACATTGGGCTGCCCTTGGCAGGGGATACTTATTGTAAAGAATAATGCAGCAATGAAGGGAAGGGCATCTTCCTTTATGGTAAGAATTTACACAACTGTACTTTCTGAGCTCTATAAATGTCTTTGCAAAGTTTTTAATAGTTTGTAGGCTGAACTGTAGATGCTTGAAAAAAAACACTGAGAAATGTGAAATGTTGTGATGGATAGTTATCAGGTAGTGGAGAATGGTATTATACAGCTGCACCCCCCCACCACCACATACAGGTTCATAGGTAAGTACTAGGCTATTGGCCCTAGGGCCTATACAAGCCTAGCCAAACAAGTTCCCTGGCTTTCGCCAACCACGAAAATTATTTTCCTGTGCCCTTGTCGAGCAGAGCCACAGCAGTGATTCCCGGGGTGAATTTCCTATTACCCATCCAATTGTCAAGATTTCTCTTAAAGAGAGCTAATGAGGAGCTTTGCTTGACATGAATGGGCAGCCTATTCCAGAGCAGGGAAAGTCTCTGGGACAGGAATCTATCCCTCCAGCAATGTTCTGTTTATTGTGGTGACAAGGTTTAGGTCCCTGGAGCGTGTGGCTTGTAAAGATTGGGTTTTCTTGGGTTGTCTGGGTTAGACATGGCTTTGTACGTTAGGCAGAGGTAATCTAGGAGTAGGTGATATGCGATGGAGTAGAGCTGGAGTTTTTTGAGATGGTTGGCGTATGGCATCTGCTTGAGGCCGGTAATCCTCTTAGTGAGGTATTTCTGTGGCCTTTCCAGCTGTTGCAGATGTCTTGTGAGGTACATGCCAAATGGGGCATTATACTCTATGATGGGTCTAATAAGGGAAGAGTAGAGAGGAACGATGACCTCTCTTTTTCCGGAGGAGAACCCGTTTGTGATGAGGTGTGTCACGTAGAAGGATCTCCTGACTACTATGGTGACATGCTTATCGAAGGAGAGACTGCTGTTCACCTGTGTCCCAAGGTCTCATATCACACTTTTGGTGTTTAGTAGGCTACCGTCTATGTGATAGTTCATGGGTATGGTATTTTTCCCAAAGGGGATGACAATGCACCTCTTGGCATTGAGCTTTAGGCCATGACTTTGACACCAAGCATCAGTCTCAGTGAGGCCTCTTTGTAGAATGGCCACATCCTTAGGTGAATCGATTATGGCTCCTAGTTTGTAGTCATCTGTGAATTTCGTTAGCCAGAGACCAGCTGTATTTGCCTGGACTTCAGAGAAGTAGATACCGAACAGGAGGGGACCCAGGACCGAACCCTGTGGTACTCCACTTGTCACTGGTCTGAAGTCAGATTTGCAGTCTGCTACTTTCACAGTGTGGGTTCTGTCAGTGAGCCAGTTGGCCACCCAACTTGTGACATAGGGATTTATGCCTAGTCCAGTGAGTTTATCTATAATACCAGAGTGGGGGATGGTGTTAAAAGCCTTGGCGAGGTCAAGATAGGCAGTGTGCATTACCTTACCCTCGTCTATGGCTCTAGTGACTGCTTCGAAGAAGTCAGTCAGGTTTAGGAGGCATGGATCTACCCTTTACAAATCCAAACCGAGTGAGTCCAGAGTTTGGAGGTTACCTATGTCTTTGTTTATAAGTTCTAGGATGAAACATTCCATGGCCTTACAGACCAGGCTGTTCAGGCTAATGGGGCGGTAGTTTCCGGGGTCTATGGTGGCATCTCCTTTGTGGAGTGGGATAACTGTCACTGTTTGCCACTCCTTAGGCACAAAGCCTGAAGTGAGGCTATGGTTGAACATGGTACTTAGGTGAGGTGCCAGTTCGTGCAGAACGCAGCCTGGGATGTTGTCCAGTCCCATAGATGCTGTATTCTTGGCTTTGGATAGTGCGGTCTTCACCTGTGCGGCTGTGATTTCAGGGGGTTTGCAATCATCTGGTATGGGAATGGGCCCTTTTGGGGGTGGGGGGGGTGAAGTTAGCACTGAACCTGTCTACCAGAATGTTGGCAATATCAGTTGGTTCAGTAAATGTAGTGCCATTGTGCTGTAGTTCAGAGCCGATCTGAGTGTTGCCATTGAGATTCTTGACATAGCTGTAGAAAGCTTTGTGGTTGTCTTTAGAATCCAAGGCGATTTTATTTTTGTAACTAGCTTTGGAGGATTTTATGGGGGATCTCAGCTTCTTGCTGAGGCTGACCAGGGAGTTCCTGCATTCATGGGATTTTACTCTTTTCTGCAACAGTTTCTTCCTTCTGTTGTAGAGGTTGTTTATGGCAGGGGACCACCAGATTGGCTTCCTTTTTCTGGAGGATAGAGTCTTGGTTCTGTTGGAGATGCCACAGTCCATGCACTTGTGTATGTGCTTATACAGGGCATTTGTATATGATTCAGCAATCGTGCCACTATTTTCCATCTGTGTGGGTGTATTGAAGTTTGCCACTTCTGACTTAAGCATGAAGTTGGCTTTGGAAAAGTTTTTTTTACAGTGGTTTCCTTAATGGGGAGGGGGGCAGGATATGGATGTCTAGGGTGATTAACTTGTGGTCGGACCTGACCAGCGAGGAGTTGACCTCTGGCATGGAGCATCTATTACCCATATTGGTAATGACCAGGTCCAGGATGTTGCTACCCCTGGTAGGGGTATGGACAAGCTGGTCCAGGGCGTTTGAATTAATGAATTCCAGAAAACGTTGGGCAAATGAGTTGGTATATGAGGTAGTTTTCCCAGTTGATGGAGGGGTAGTTGAAATCTCCCAAAATTTGGGTATTGTGCTATACCTTAATATTATCCAGTATATCGAGAAACATGGAGTGGGCATCCTGGGGCATGGCGGGGGGATCTGTAACACGGTACAACCTGAATTGCAGTCTTGCCCAGTGTTAGTTGTACTTAGATAATTTCGGAAGCATTATGTTGAGCAACTAGCCTGGAGTTGTGGATATCCTTTATGAATATGGACACGCCTCCTCCTTTAGTATTTTGGTCCAGGTTGGGTGGCCGAAAGCTGTGGTAAGAATTGTAGCCTGGGTAATGCAGCGGTGCTCTCTGGAGCCTTAAACCAGGTCTCTGTCACTGCACAGATGTTGATGTTCTCCATCTTAAGAAGAGCCTTGAATGTGTGCATTTTGAAGTTTAAACATCTAGCATTAGTAGCATTACCCTTAGATTTTGCTTGTTTATGTCTACTATGGTGGTACATTTGACTTTTGAGCCTTGCCTAAAAAGGCACTGTAGGGACAGCAAGAGCCTTAGCCAGTATCCGGAATCCCAGCGGTGACCGGTGCAGGCCATCTCTTGCAAAGCATCATAGCCTGTCGATCATGTCGTCCCAGGCAGACAGGTACTGGATCCCCTTGGAATGATACCAGAATCTTAGCCAGTTGTTGAAGTTAATCATTTTGTCCTTGTACTGTTTCATCATTCTGGGCAGTGGCAGGATGCTGCACAGGGCTAGTGTCATAGCTGCCTGGGCCACATGGTCAGAGAGCTCCTCCATGTCTCTTTTCATGTAGTCCAGGGAGGTATGTCTCAGGTCATTTTCTCCAACATGGACAATGACAGAGTCATACTTGTACTTGTTGTGGAGTGACCTGAGTGCATGCGTTATATGGTGGACCCTGGCACCCGACAGGCAGCTGACAGTGACTTTCTTCTTGTTCAGCCTGATGAGGGGGACATCAGTGTGCCTGACTATAGAGTCGCCAGTGGAGTAAGATGTGTGCACCAAAGAAGAGAGGACAAAAGAGCAAGGACACTGTGCTTCGGTGTGATTGTAATATGACATTTGGTAAAAATTAAAAAGTCAGCAGTCAACTGAAGAGAGCTAGAAAAGGTTAAGGAAGGAAGGATGCTTATTTTGAATGTAATGCTGTGAAGAGGAGGTAATACTATGTGGATACTTGATTGCAGATGAGATGCTGTTTCTAGTAAGCAGTTTCAGAACTTACTGATGAGAGTTCAGTTTATTGGTACCTTTTGCCAAAAGAATGTTAAACAGTTGTCGCTCCCTCCCTGTTTTGCCCTTAAAGGAAAACATGACACCAAGACTTAAAAAAATGTTTTTCATCATATCTTGGTATTCTGTGCAGTATTAATGCCCCAACATCACTGTAAGTGGCTCACATTATTTTATAATTTGCTGTACCCACAATGGCTTGAGGAGGCAGTGCCATACTGACGTGATTTTGCCTTTGATTCATTCTTCCACAGCGCATTTGTGCTCTATAGTGTGGCAGCTTAGGTTCAATGGCATGTTTCTGCATTCATTTACTAATGAAAGCATACTATAGAATAACTGGACACAGTGCAGTTGTTTATTTTTTACTGAATTACTCTCAGTTGTGCTAACTCTAAGATGCTTAAGTTAAATCTTTTTCCAGGCGAAGTAACTTATTTGCAGCTTTTTGACAGATTTTCAGAATTGTAGTTCTAACAAGCTTGTGTACCTCTTCATGTTGTCTTAAATTAAGTTTTATGATATAGATTCTCTTGCTTAGTGTCTGACAGGTGACACTTCATGGCCCTTCAAAGCAGTTATCAGGCAGCTTCTAATACTCCATACTGTCCTTAATTTTCTACAGCTACATGAATAGTCACACCATCACTTGAGTAGCCAAAAGTGAAAGCTACAAGTTGATGTAGTGTTGAATTGTAAGTGATCCCTGCTTTAACCGTTGGAGAAGAGTTTCACTTCAGTTGTGAGAGTGATTTATAGCAATTTATTGTCCTCAGCAAGGGGCATACATTGAGGACAAAAGTGTAGGCAGTGATTTAATAGTGAAAGCTGCAGAACGAGGGTGGTCTCCCTTATTTCATGCAGACTGAGAAAAATTGCTTTGAGTCAATGTGAGATCTGAGTAGGAAAAAAGATAATGAAACCTGCATGCTCAGTGGTAGGAAAAAAATAAGTGAAGAAACTGAACGACATGGCTGTGTTAGTGTCACTAAACTACACATAGGACTGTAAGAAGAATAACTCATCTTTACCTTCTGAGGCTTATGTGCAGTGTTTCACAGTTCCCTTGACGTGCCTTCAAACCCTGTGGCCCTGTATTGACTTCCCAACTTTCAAGAGTAGGGTGGTGTTGACACTCCTTAATATTACTTTTTTAATAGGGTTTGCTTAGCTGGTTCTACGTGTAACCCATCAGTCAGTACGACCAAGGCAGCAGCCTCTGATCTAGGCCTTTATAGGTCAGCATGGCTCAGGCTGTCTTCATTTTATGAAAAACTGTGCTAAGGTATCAGAGTCATCACTTGTGATGTGGTGTTTTTTTAATGCGCCTCTGTATAAATTGAGGATCCCCAGAAAGATAGGTGAAGGTCTTTTCATTTTTGAGGGATATGCATAATCTCTTTTTTGCTAAACATTTGCAGTTATTTGAGAGGAGGAAGGCAACTAGAGGTTAGAGATGTCTGCCAGACACCAGAGCACCTAGGCCTGCAATGAAATTCCCCCTCATACCACACTGGTAAGTGGATGATTCTTAGTTTTTGCTGCAGTGTGGTTGGCCGTCCTTAACAACACATGGGTTATAGAAGAGTATGGGCCATTCACTGGGTGTTTTTATGTAGCAGTGCCAGTTGATTTCAGAGGTGCTGCAGCCATAGTCTGAAAGGATGCTTAACAAGAGCTAAAACTCCTCTGCCAGGGGTATTAAGGGGATTTCACTTTTGTCTTCCTGCTTAGTACTACAGAAAGAGGGCATCTTGTACATTTCTGAATTTGTGATTTTAACAATATGACCATTTGTTTGGCATTTAATATTACAGCTTTGTTTCTTCAGTCTGTAATGCTGCTTCTCTTCCAGGGCTTTGGACAGCACTTACAGGTTTATTAAATATGTCTTGCCATACAAGTATGTGGTAACTGCACTGAATGTCACTGCACTTTGCTGTAGATGGACAGTATTTTCATTATAAACTGTTTTTGACTAGCCATTGGTACATGTTCAGGGTTTATATCAGGGGGTTATCTTTGCTAATGATGTAACAGGTGAGCATTTATGTATTTCCTGACATAAATATCTAGTTGTTGTTTCTCCCCCCACCAAGATTCCTTGATAGTGGTTCTAAAATTGTCTTTACCATTGATCGCATTTCTTTGGAATTGCCATCAACTTGGAAAACTCTCTCCAGTTGCTAGTGTAAGCATTCATTTGATGGAGGCAGTTTTGGACACACTTTAGATGTTGTATTTTGGCCCTCACAAACAGCCTAACAGTGCAGATATCTGGCCTATGAGGTAGTGTTATGAATGCTGGTTCATCCTTGCCTCCTGAGGCTTATGTTCATAGGTTCATACTAGGCTAATGGCGCTGGAGCCTTTACAAGCCTAGCCCATAGAAGTGCCCTGGAATAGTGCCGCCCGACATTAGTTCCCATTGCCTCTATCAAGTAGAGCCACTGGAGTGATCCCTGGGGTGAACTTTCTATTTCCCATCCACTCATCAAAATCTCTCATGAAGAGGGCCAGTGAGGTGCTCTGTTTGATATGTATAGGAAGTCTATTACAGAGCATGGGCAGTCTCTGGGTTATGAACCTGTCCCTCCAGCATGTCCTGTTGATTGTGGTAATGAGGTTGAGGTCTCTGGAGTGTGTGCTGCAGAGGGATTGGGATTTCTTTAGATGTATCATTTCTAACAGAGCTGGGTCAGACATGGCTTTGTAAGTCTAGCAGAGATCCTTCTTAGTAGACGATATGAGATAAAGAATAGTTGGAATTTTTTGAGTCTGTCCATGTAGGACATGTGTCTAAGGTCTAGGATCCTCTTCGTGAGGTACTTTTGTGGCCTTTCCAGCTGTTGCATGTGTCTAGTGAGGTACTTGCCAAATGAAGCATTATACTTGATGATTGCCTTAATGAGGGAAGAGTAGAGAGAGATGATGACCTCTTTCTTCCTGGATGCAAAACCCTTGGTAATGAGATGTGCCACATAGAAGGACTTTCTGACCACAGTGGCAATGTGGTGGTCGAAGGAGAGGTTGCTGTCAACCTGTTTCCCCGTATCTCTTATAACATCCTCAGTGTTCAGTGGGCTCCCATCGATGTGGTAATTAGTGGGAACTGAGTTTTTCCCAAAGGGGATGACGACGCATTTTTTGGCATTAAGCTTAAGGCCATGGTTTCGACACTAGTCATTGGTCTCAGTGAGGCCAGTGCCCCTGACTTGCCTTCATGTGTGGTCCTGCTGTGATAACCCTCCACTGGACCAATAATCAAGGAGCCTCAATCCTCACTACTGGCAACAGTGGGGGACGTACTCTGGGAGCATAACAGGTACACACTCAGTATATCCAGATACAGCTCTCTGCATCAAGTGCAGTTTCCCTTAAGAGCACACAGAGACCACAGTCAGTCCAGGACTGGTTTCTCCCTCTTTCTCCAGATCCCCAATAAGACTCCCCACTGACACAGTTCATAGAGTTGAGATCTCAGCTGAGTGGCAAAGCCAAGACATCCAGCACCCTCTGTGTCCAACCAGTGCTTCATGTCCTTGCCCATGTAGCTGACACAAACACTCTTTGAGGTTTGATTTACATGCACACATACACACACCAGGGAAAGGCTGGTATAGGTTTACTAGCTATGCCCCCTTTTGCCCAGACTATAAAGTAGTTATCACTGCCACCAGTCAACTCCTTATCAGCTACTTTAAGGCCCCTAACAAAGGTGTCCAATTGTACTGTGTAATATTAATACAAATGATAGTTTGACCAAGAGCAAGGCTATTAGGAGTGGCCCATACAGTGTCATCAAATATGCAAGTACTCTCAAACCTTAAATATCTGTACACAGATCAGCCACAATGAAAGGTATGAACATGTAATAATAAATAAAAGAACAAGAAAATACTCCGTATATATTCACAGTGACATCAGAGTTCAAAACCACAGGAAATATTTAAAACAATATTGGAGACAGTCTCAAAGACAAATATCTAGACTAAGCGTTGCTATATTCCTGACTATTAAGAGAGTTAGTATACCCTAGAAACTTACTTAGAGAAAGGCAGAGATGTTGTGGTGAATGTTTTTTGTCAGGTCCAAGACAGACTACAGAATGCACTCTCTCTCTCAGAGTTTTCTCAAATATTACTGCTGGGATAGCTTGCAGAATTACATAATTTTTTTGTCATCTGACTCTATCCCAGGTGAAACCACCACTGCTGGAAGTTTGGCAGTATTTAGCATCTACCTGGGAAAATACATAGACCTCAGATCTTTGGCAGGTGCTGGAAGTCATAAAACAGTTGCACTCCCTTCATACTTTCAGAAGTAGTAATTAGTTCCCTCCGAAGACATTCCAGAAAGCTTCTCTGCACAGACTGTCTCCGGCCTAGCCTATAAAGTAATTTAATTTCAGCTGTTTTTCTGAAGTTAACCTTCTGTATTCCAGTTTCCACTGTAAAAATATATATATTTAAACAATTACAATAGTGCATGTACATTTCTGTCCTTTTCAAGCAGGACACACTGTGGTTACATTTTAAGCACAAGCACTTTATAAAATACCTTTTTAACACATGCGTCTGTACAGACCAGTTTGATATACACATGATATACAGTTCTAATACAGTTGTAACACAGTCATTGTATATAAATCATGTTGATATTCACAAATGACATGTAATTATTTACAATATTTCAGATAGCTGTGCTGGCAGCATCCCCATTTGTCACACCTGCTATTGTCTGTTTTCTCTCAGTGGTTGCACAGTTGTCATTCCTTCTGAGGGATGCACCTTGTTTTGTGTCATTCCCTGGATTGCTAAGACTTGACGCACAGCCTAGAGACGAGGTTCCCTTTTTCTACCCCTTCTGTTACGCAGTCTCTTATTCCACTGCAGGAGAGCTCCACTGTCTGATCTACTGTGGTTCAAGGCAGATGAAACTGGAGAATTATCTCCATGTTAGTCTCATTAGTCT
Source organism: Protopterus annectens (assembly GCF_019279795.1). NCBI lineage: Eukaryota > Metazoa > Chordata > Ceratodontiformes > Protopteridae > Protopterus > Protopterus annectens. The sequence continues at coordinate 952,641,829 of NC_056727.1, forward strand.
CATTAAGCTATGGGGTATTTAAGCAATCCTGAAGTCTTTCTTTGTAATTTGTAGTGATCAGATGATATTATGGAACCTCAACAGGAAAAATAAGTGGTGGGACTCATTCTTGTTCCAGCTGCAGAGAAGTCATCCATTCCTGAGAATTCTAATCGTTGGGGCATTTTCTGGTGGCAGTCTGTAACATGGGGATTGTAATGTACAGACAGCTGCCTTCAGGTCAGTATCAGGTTCAGTCAGGATAGTGTTCAGGCCATCTTTTGAAAGTAGTATACTGAAAAGGTGACTTGTTTTGGTGCATAGGAGAAAGTATTGCTTTCCAAGTTCTGATCCATTCTACAAGATGGGAGTTCCTTTGTGGAATGGAAGGAAGGTTCCTTCACACATTTCTCTGTCAGCATTTAGTTTCTGGTGGAAGTCCATGCATATATAAATACCAAAAAAAGATTCTTGGGCAGCCTTCATCCTGGGAAAGGGCTTTAGTACAGCATAAATGATATAAATATACAGGGGAGAAGTGCCCACACCATCATCAGTTCTCTTTTTTTATGAAAGCTAGTACTAACAAGTGTGATATAGTGACCAGACAGTGAGCTAGTGGGTATTTCCTGATTTCCAGGACAAGCCAGAGATATAGGTGAGGAGGGCATAATGCAAGAAGTAGAGCCTATATTGTAGCAGTGTTATTACTCAAACATCTACCCTTGTATGTGACAACTCCTTATGCATTTATGTTTTCTATCTGCAATTTCTTCTTTTCTAACAAGATAGTAAATGTATTTAGTTCTGCTTTGTAAACTAGAAAAAAATCCATTATTTCATGAAGTTTTTCTGTCAGGGATAACTCAGAGTAGTACTTAAAAAATCTACTTTTGTATTTCTTCCTACAAGAGTTATTCATATCCACTGACTAAAATGTTTCTTCCCCATTTTTTCACTGCTAAGATTTAAAGTTGGGAGAGGTATCATGTAGTTCCCTTTCTGCAATATGAGGGGTGCATTATTGTGTTGTCCTCAGTAGTGCTTTTCTGTTGGCTGTGTACATTACATGCTGTGTTGATGGAGGGGTTCCCCTCTTTTAATTAATAGAGCGTTTCCACATGTGACCTCTCCACCCAGCAAGCTATTAATATACTCCATCACTTGCTGTCTCCACTGGAGGTGTTCTGTGGGACTCCTGAACCCACCCTCCACCTATGGAAGAGTAGAAGAGCACACAGAGACCCTCTTTTCTTCTTGTCAGTCCTGCTGGTGATCCCTGGTCCATGGTGGCACAGATGAATGTGTTGACCTTGTGTCACTGTGTTGGCAGTAATTTGCAAAGTGTCAGAAAGTTTGTCTAGATATTGCAGTGGGTGTTACCTGACTGTTGTCAGTAGAGGAGCCCTTTACTCCATGTCATTGTGAATCTCATGGGAAAGTAGGGCAATGTTTTTTCATCCTGCCATCCATCCTTCCTTTGCAATATTCAATAAAGCCGAGCCCCCCCCCACCCCAGAGAAAAAATGCTGTTTAAAACATACATAATGATTTTTTTTTTTAAGTGAATGACAATATGCAGATGGTTGTACTCTCAGAAGCTTAGGTCAGTCCCACCCCCTCCTTAATTAGTGGTTGGTGGAGAAAGCAAAACAAAGGAAATTAGTGTCAGGATACAAAAGTAGAAGCTTTATGAACTAGACAGGAAACACATGGTTGGCCTTTTGTGGGAAATCTGTGTAAATATTGTGCACAAAAAAGAAAAAGAATGAAACTGCCAATTCTGGATGAGTTTTAATGAAAGGAAAAATAAGAGAAAAACACTGCCCGCAGCCAAGTTTGTAAGTGGCTATGCTGGTAGTTTAATATAGAGGGTTAAAGGTATAAGTTGTGATTGCTCTTTACAGTGTAGCCTTTGGTGTGATTCTCTTATTTTCCACTCTCAGAAACTGTACAACTTTAAGCAAGTTAGCTAACTAAGCAGTGCTCTTGGGCTGTCCCTAAATTTACATTTGTCTAGTGGTCTTAACCAGTTAAACGGGGAGACTTAGAAAAGACTACTTAACTACTGAAAAGCAGAGCTACGCTACCTTACTAATGACAAGTGTGAAGTTGCTACCACATATAAAATGGTTATTTGATTGGTCTACAGAGAAATAAGACACTCTGGTACTAGTTTGTTTGTTTTAAAGGTTTTGCTCAAGTGGGTGTGAGCTTTAAAGGTGGGAAAACTTGTGCATTAAGTAAGAGTAATCACTGTTATAGTTGTCTTAACTCATTACATCTGAGTAACGCCTCTAGGTACATCTGCATTTACCTCCTACTGATGCCTCTAGGCGTTAAATATTGCTTGTTCATATTTGCATCACTAATTCCAAAACCATGCTATGTATGAGGGTTTAAAAGATTTCATTTTAAAGCTTTCACAATGGTAAACTCAACTGCATTAATATTTGATCTGTGTCTAATGCAGCTAAAGAGATATTAACTGTTGTTTTAATTATATTAATTTATACAGATATAATTTTCACATTTTTCTAAGTATCTCAACAGCCAGGTAACAGACAGAACTCCTTAGTCTCATATGAAAGCGTTAAGCTCAATGAATAAAATGCTGCTGACAGTATGTGTGTAACTTGAGTGGTTGCTAGATATTGTAAGTTGTTTACAAAATATTACAAACGTAATAGTTACTGTGACTTATAAAATTCAGTTTAAGACCTAGAACCTAAAGAATACTACCACTATAAAAATAGTTTATGCTGAAGGATTTGCCATTTATAATTCTTTCATAACCCCTATGGTTCCAGAGGCAGGAACATTTGTTTGAAATCTGAGGACATGATTTGATTCTGTCAAATGGCTTAGACTCCTCCCATTGGAAGTTACAGTGCGAACTTGCTGAGCCCCATTGGAGTGAATGAGTTTAGATACTTTCTTATGATTTTAATAATATAATGAGCTGGAACAGAGGGGAAAAGTTGAACTTCTGCAATACCTAGCCCCTTTCTTACCGCAGTGAAGTAAGCTATGTTCATAAAATTCAGCAGTTAAGACTCTTATCACTGAAATTGCTGCTTTTGTCTCTCATTCACGACAGATTATAATACCACCTCCACAGGAAGTTATTTCTACTCTTGACATGGAGACCAAAGGTGTGGGGGAGGCTTCTGTAACTGAAACGGACTTGAATATTTGCAAACATGTCTTAGTGAAAGATGTAGATAAGTATTTTGTTTGTAACAGGCAAGCAATATAGAGACTGAACCCACATAACTTGTGTGTTTTGACAAAAGTCATACATTATGAACATGGTCGTATAATGGTCAGCTGAGAAAACACACTGAAGTGAAATAGATTTTTTTAATTAAAACATTCTTAAGCTTTCTGTGGCCATTGGCTAAACATAAAACTAGAAGTGCGAGCTAGCAGAGCAGTGAATGAGACATGCCTCTTCTCAGACAAAATAATAAAATATAAGATGAAAGATGTTCAAATAGAGCAATATCTGATGCTAACAAGAGGAAAGAGAGAAGTGTAATAATGTGTGTGTGTGCAAGTCAGGATTTTGTAATTGGAGGGTAGAATTGTGGTTTTGGCGTAAAGAGCAGCCTTGCTGTGTGGTTACTATGCTATTCATCTGACATTCTTCACTTCTCAGTAAACAAAGTTGATGTGGGCAGCCAAGTGTATTTGTATGTGTTGCGGTTAACAGTTGCAGTTATCAAAAAAAATCTTGTGGGTCATACTAGTGAGATTTAAGGAGGCATTTTTGTGATGTTGGGACTGGAGCATCATTCTGACCTGTACCCAGCTGTAACTTTCAGCCAGAAATTTTATTATATTTGCTTTTGTTTACCAGGTCCCATCTGGGAGCTGAAATGCCTGTTTTTAGCAGAGGCCCGGGGAGAAAAGCTACAAAACAAGGACAGAAATATATTTTTTGACAATTCAAAATAAAAGCAGTCAGACATTGTTTGAAACATATTTCAAAGCAAACTGTCAGCAAACATTTACAGAGCATATCAGGTTAAGGAAATGCATGTTTTTAAATTATTGTGAGAAAAATAAAAAATACTTTATTATTACTCTTGTATAATCGTATCCATAGCAGACAGAGTTAGGATCGCATGCTTCAAACTGTAGGTGAGGTACAGTTACATAGTTTTAGTTATCCAGGTGATATTTTAGGGAAGATTTAAAATGTTGCAGATTATATAAAAGCTTGATGTGGTTTAAAAGTTTGTTCCAAGCCTTGGAGATGGTGAGAGAATAGTGAGTCACCCTAACCATTAGCAACAGTTAAAGTACTGAGCATCTTGGGGTTCTGTTTGGTACATGCCATTGGATGAGATTTGATAGTGAAGGTGTTTTTAAGTGGAAGGTAAAATATTTTGTGTGCTGTGAGTAGCTGGTAGAGGATGATGTATTAAGGAAGTTCAAGTCAGTTGAGGGTATCAAGTACTGAGCAGTGGTGGGAGTGGTTTGGGAGGCCGCAGGTGAATTTGCTAATTTCTTTGTAGGTGCTTTCTAGTTTGTTTTTGCTGGAAGAGTTGAAATTTGTGAAAATTATTGAGGCACATAGGAGGGTAGGAAGAAGAGGGGAGATGGCAGATTTTTTTTTTTTTTTTTTTTTACTATGATTACTAAGCAGGGCTTTGATCTGTAAAGAGAGCCAAGTTTACAGTTTGTCTTTAAATGCAGTGCCACTGTGCATTCAAATTTTAATTTGTCAGTGATAACTCTTAGTAATTTTGTGTTGATGGCATTTTCAATTTTTGTGGTGTTTGAGGAGATAAAAATAGTAACTGCTATTTTGATTTTTGTTTTGGGGAAAGAGTAGGATTAGTTTTGGTTTTGTTGGGGTTTAAAAACAATTGATGTATTTAGCTGATTTTCTATAGAGGTAAAAACTTCTGAGCAATGATTTCTAAGGTGGGAAGACTTGGAGCTGATTAAAGTTGAGTCATCAACATATTGTATTATGGTGGCGAGTCCTTGTGCATGTCATTAATGATCTTGAAAAGTATTGGCCCAAGTAGGAAGCCTTTGGGGACACGGGGACACCTGTAGTAAGTGGAAGGACTGTGGAGTGGGAATCATTCCACTTTACAGACTAAATTTACTTTAATCAGTAATCTGATTAGACTGCTCATTGACTAGACTCCTATTGCAAGGGTATTTAATAGCTTCTGCAATTAGTGAGTTTCAAACTTGAGCAGCTGATTCTTTGCATGCATAGATTATCCAGTTCCAAGGAGTTATGTTTTGCTTAAGTGTAGTTTGCATACATCACATCTCTAAGATGATGGTGTTTTAAATATAATTGTCAGATGTTGTGACAAATCTTCAGCATTTCTGGTAGTGTGACTTTTTGGAAGGGTTTATTATTCTTACTATTTATTCTTACAGCAGTGATATTAATAATTTTGTAATCTTTGTACAACGTTTAGTTTCTGTAAACATTTCAGTTAACAAACATAGGCAACTACCCAACAGTCATAAATTTCAGTAATGTCACAGCTGTATTGGCTGTGAGACAGTCTTTGCTCTTTGTGACCATTAGTGACTTTACTGCGAGTTTCCTATGGTAGGCTGCCCTTCCTTTGAAAGAGTTTAATTCAGTTCATTTATTTGATAGTTCCATAGTTGAACTTGTTCTGACTGGGACCCTTTGTGCCTGTTCAAGCTAATATTCTACACTGAAGCTGGATCACAAAATATTTTTCTCAAGACAACTTGCCATAGACAAATGTCCACCTGGTCCAAATGTCAGAGCTCTGCCGACATTTTGGCATGGCCTGGCTCCTTTCCAAAGCAGTGATATATGGTTGTGTACTGGATAAAAGAAACTGTTCTGCCAGTGCCATTCTGAGTTCTTTTGTTTTTCCACAATTTGAATGTTAATTTTCTGATGCAAAGTTCGCAGTCAAAAACAGTCTGGTTTGGGTCTCAGAGCTCATATCTACAGAGTTGTGTAAAAGACAAGTGCTCCACTGGGGAAATGTTTTTTTGTGTTGCCAATTATTTATTCTTCTGCTGGTGAGCAATTTCCAAGGAAACATTTTCTGTTATCCTTGGTATACCTCTTGTAGGCCTGTAATGCTGTTACAAATGCCAGCTTCAGATCCTGTATTAAGATTTGCCTTCCAAGTGTTGTTTTGGCACAATGGCATATAAGAGCCTGTTATTTTCAAATGATGCAGTTAAGTAGAGAAGCTCTTCTTCTTGTCTGGTTGCTGCAAAAGAAGCTGGATGCCATTATGCAAGTTTTGGAGTCAGATCAGTCACTTGCTGCTGTGGTGAAGTCCTTACCTCCAAAGAAAACTCATAAGAAGATGCACCACCACAAAGAACTCAAAGGAGATAGGCTCCTCTGGAAAGATGCCTGGGAGATAGAAGATGCCTTTAATCAAATTAACACATTTTACTTCCACATATAAATATTGGATTTGTTGGTAAAAAGAGTTGGATCTTCTGACCCTTATTGTACACAGTTCCCATCCTGAGGATAGCCCAACTAGTCGCAATTGCTCTTTCAGAAAGGCTGATGTGGATGAAATAGTGACACCATGCTGCCCTCCTTCATAGAAGCTCAGACATATGACCAGCATCGAATCATCATGTTGCAGGCCATACAGGTACCAAATGCTACAGCATCTTGACTGGGCCTCATCATGCTAGACTTTAAGAAACAAGCTGAAAACATTTTTGCTTTGTGGCAAAGCTGACACGAGGCCTCCATCCAGCCGAACCACTAAAAGAGGGAAACATTCCCTGTTCAGAGGATCAGAACCCTCAAAGAATGAAGAAGACTTGTATACTTCACACATGTCCCTCCCTGTCAGATATGACTTGAATGATGAAGAAACAATTTTGACAGGTTCCCCTGCTGAGAATGTTTTATTTGGGGGGGGTCCTCTGTCTTGTGAGGGAATGCTTGAAATGGGATTCCAGATAGAGAGAGAGAGATCCAGTTCAAACAATGGGACTTGAACTTCTGTGCATGAGCCTAAGCCTTGTCATGTACGTTGTTTTTAAGCCTTTTGAGGATGCTTTATTGCAGCATCATTGGAACCAGATTTGTAACTTCGGGCTTCCAAGAAACCCAAAGTTTCTATACAGTCTAGCAGACCTTCCCATAACTAGATGAGAATCCAAAAGTGAAACCCACCAAAGTTTCCCTAAATATCACTAGGTATTCCAGGTAAGACTTATGTCCCAGCACCTCTCAAATGACTTTGGGAATGGGATATTGGACAGGTGTTGGGGTGAGAGAACGTTTGCATGTTAGTCTCATCTTCTCTTCAGGGATATCAATTGTCAGGCCCACCTATTTAAATATCAGAATGAGATCCTGACGAGCAGAAGAGTTAGCACCAGAAATTGAAGATGAGACCCTGAAGGTTCAAATCTCCAGAGTAGCCCATACAGCATAGAAGGTGGGCCAAACACATTATGAAATGTGGGTTATGACAGCATTGATGAGCCTACTAGGGTAGAGGCAGCAGAATTTGCTGTTAGAAAGCACAACTGCTTAAGAGTCTACCCCTTGCCAAAGGATGTTAAGGGGAAACTACTTAATGTGCTCCTGTTGAGGAACTTCCTGTGTGTCCTCCCACTCATAAAAGTTTCAGAAAGGTGTAAGAAACTATAAGGCTTTGCATTCAGCTCCTCCCAGGTACAGTAGAAGTCATCCATCCATCAAAACAGTGACCTTTCTGCAGACATCTGGCCAGAATTCAGCGAGCAAGGCAGAGGAGTGTCCTTGAAAAACAGAATTAACGGGCAAGAAAAGAGGGCAAGTCAATGAGGTGTTATGGCAATAGCTGTACGATGCCCTTTTGAGCAGTCATGACTATAAGAATACTGTTCACATCCCCCACTTCAGCTAACCACCCACCTCCTTGGAGGTTGACTAAATATCTTCAGGGAAGACTGGATGAAGATTACCTTGGACAGGTGGGGTTTTAATAACATTTATTCTGGTTACAGACTAGAATTTGAAAAACTTTCCTCCTTTCTTGGGGATGCCTGCTATCCCCATGGATCAGGTGGTCTTGCCTTCTCTCTCTTCAATCCCCTCCTACATCAGGGAGCCATAGAAAAGGTTCCCAGGAAGAAGAAGGTAAGGGATTTTATTCCAAACTATTCCTGGTCTATAAAACAGGTGATTCTTTAATACTTACTCTAGATCAGTCAGAAGTTAACCTGTTTTAGGGGTAACAAAGTTCAGAATACTCGTGCTTCTTTCTTTCCTTCTGTTTATGATACTAGAAACTTCGTAGTTGCTCTGAATTAGGAAATGTTTCTCACATGTAAATGTTCTTTTTCCAATGATCTCTAGGCAGTTGTTGCCCAGCCTACCAGCAGTCATGAATGTAAAACCCTGTTAACTGACTGCCACTGCCAGTAGGCATTAATGAGTTAGGGATATCCTGCATCTCAGTTTACCAAGAAAGGTTGAATGATGACAAAATGCCTTTAACTGAACAAGAAAAGCAGAAGTTGTTTTACTTGCTCAACTGAAATAATTTTCCCGCATTTAATTGTTCTCACTTTGAGCACTAGGCAGTTTCTCTCCAACCTGTCACCAGTCAGGGATGTAATAGCTCATTAACTGATTGCCAGCAGGCATTAATAAATGAAACTGGCCATGCTTCTCCATCTGCCAGGAAGGGATATATCTATTCCTCCTTTGGACATCAACTTTTTTGCTACAGAATTTGACCCTGGATTCACTTGAGCCAGCAGTTTCTGCTCTGTGCGTATACTTATCCTGAAAGACAACTGTTGCAGTGGCCATTACATCAGCTAAGAAGATCCTCAGACCTGCAGGCTGATAAGTGCAGGTAGCCTGTCTTAGCGTAGGGACAGAGTGGAGTCTTAGAACTAATCTTTTCACACCAAAGGTGGTTTCAGAGATGTCCCTCAACAAAATCATTCAAATGCCTGTCATTTCCCAAACCTGAAAATAAAGGGGAGAGATTATGCACTTGTTGGATGTCTGCAGGCAGCTCAGGTACTGTATAAAAAGAACTAGGGTACTTTAGACAGGTGGGAATTACATTTTTTGGTTTCTAAAAGACAAGAAAGCCTACTTTGCAAGAAAGTGCATTCCAGATGGTTGCCAAAGTGTGAGTAAAAGCACATTCTAACAGGATAGTTGCCACTTTAACAGCCTTTAACCATGTTTGCACTCAGTATTTTTGAGGTGGCTACTTGGTTCTCCAGTCACAGTTTTTCTAATGGATTAAAGTAGCAGAAAATGGAACCAGTTCCATTGTCAACACTGATTACCACCTACCTGTGTATACACAATTTTGGTAATGTTTCCCTGTCACAAATGCTACTGCAATTGTGATCCAAATGAAAAACTTAGTACAGTTGTTTTAGTGTACTTACTTGTAGCAGTTGAGGTTCAGGTAGGATCATTGTTTCAGGATTTGCTCCTAGCCACCCTTCTCCTTTTGGTTTTCTTGATTTCATTGAGAAAGTCTAATAGCCAAAGTGGAGAATAAGTAGGTTTTTATTTCAGTCCACCATTGCCTTTCCAGTAGTCCACATTCTGAATTGTTCAGAGGTTGCACCTAGGACTCTCCTGTATAGATTCTCTGCCTGTTATTCTCTGTCATAATTTTATAAGATTAAACTAAAACAGAAAAGAAGGGTCTGTTAACTTCACATGGCATAGCCCCTTTATTTTACCCAGCAAAAAAAGATGGTGTAATCTGATTACCTGTTTAATCCAGGAAGTAGCCATGCATCTGTGTGTTGGACAAGGGCAATCCCATGTCCAGAGCACCATGTTAATTGGGTTGGTTTGGCAAGTGCTTACCTGTGGCTAATTACCACATGGCATGGTACTACTGCCACATTAATGCTACTCAGACATCTACTGTTATGGTGAGTATACTCATAACAAATGCACTTTTAAGATTTTTATTTCAATCATTTCCAGAATCAAACACTGTGGCACCTGAAAATGTCTATGCATTGTGTTCAGTCTGTACTGTACTGTTCTCCTGTTGGAGTAATTCCAGACTCACTTGAAAAACAGCACTTGAGAGCATGTCATAGGAGCCTTCCCATAGCAGTCGCTCCCTATTTTGAGTCATGCTTATGGGTGCATCAGTAGTTCATCAGTTTTGTAGAGTCTGTCCATGTATGACTTTATAATATGCATAGTACCAACGGCATCTCGAACGTTGCACTCCATTCCAGCACTGTCAATATGCAGTAATTTCAAAGCTAAGTCATCACGCCCCCTCTCTTTTGGAAAGCACATCCTTGAAGTGATTGGAAATGAGAAGTGCTGACTTTTGAGGAAGCAAAACTGACCAGTGTGCTCTCCTTGATGATGCACAGCTATTACACCTAATATTCAGTTCAGGCACACATACACAACTAGTCCAACCCATAGATATGTACTTATGTATTTATAGATAGATGCATATATGTGCTCTACATATTTGAAATGGCTATAAACCGTCTCATCAATCATAAGAAAAGCTGAAATGGTTGCTTGCTGTTGATGTTTAATAACTGTTCAATTCTTTATCATATTATCACGAAATGCATTGCAATATTCAGTATATTCCTGGCATGGAAGAACTACTTGACATTAAGATGCCATAATTGTTTGTGATGCATTATTTGTGGATGAATATTTTAAATGATGAATCATTGAAATAACCTGTAATTCAAGTGTTCCCACTTGAAACCAACCAAGAAAACAAACTGCACAAGTTGATTTGCACTGTATTTGGTTGTGTTCAGCCATCAGAAATTGTTGCCCTGCTGTCAGAGTGTGCACCTTTCTTTTGGCAGTCCTAAGCATCTGGGGTCACAGATTGCTGAGAGACCATTTAGTGGGTTCAAGTGTAACTTGAGAAGAACACATGAATGGCCTTTTGTTCTGCTGTCTGATAGATGTATGCCTTCTGATATTGTGGTTGCCCTGATGGGTATATAGGTTTCCGTGTCACATTCTTGCTGACAGATTCCCCTTCACTGCTGGTGACTATTGTTTATATGAATTGACTGTAGAGGACATACGCATCCATCACTGTTTTACTAATGGGGCCTCAAAACTTCTTTGTTGGAATAGAGGGGATTCTACTTTTACTGCTGGGAACAAATTATTTTATAGCTCTCTATTGGCTTGTGAGAGCATTTTTCATTTATGTTGTTAGGGTGTCCCCTGTTGGTAGCAAGCTCTTTTCATATGAAGTAATAATTGTCATTTGAGAAAGTACATGTATACAACAGCAAATAAGACATTTCTAAACCTCTGAAATAGTGTTAGTACTCTAATAACTTGAGATATTCCAGTTCCAGTGATGGACAACTCCAGATTGGTGAGACTTTTGCTAATTTCATATTTTATTCTGCAGTATCTTGTTCTTTTTACTTTCCTGTCCCTCCCCTCTACCTCTAATGCTGGAGGTGGGAACAGGGTACTGACTGTAGTGTTGCATGCTGGCTGGATCATTTGGGCCATCATATATAGGAAGAACATAGTAGGAGATGTTCACAAGTGAAAGACTCGTACAGGTTTTTAGATAATATTGATTTACATTACAGTAGGAGGGGTTACCAGTGTATTTAGGTAGGGGGAGTCACAAATCCATGTCACTGTTATGCTTCAATGGGTTACAGATGGGAGGTGCGGCAGCAGGACTAGGGACTATGAAAAATCATCGAACGCTTAAAAAAGCGAACGATTTATCGAACCCATGTAAGCGAAAGCTTACAGTCTCGAATGCTTAGAACAGTGCTGTTCAACAAAACAAAAAAGTTTAAAACATTACATAAAATGGGGGGCACCCCCCCCCACACTTAAATATACAAACTTCCAGATCGCACTACAGTCATGAAAACTGCAAATTAACGTAAGCGGCCAAGCAATTTCTTTCCCAGGGAAAGAATTCGCTTATACGCCGTTTTGCTATTTCGCCTTTTCGTGATTTCAAGTTCAATCAAGATGCATTCGAAAGAATGCGTCTTCGATCATTTAATAGAAGCCTGCAGGCCTATCCTGTCATTAAGTACTGCTGTTTTTCATGCATACTACAGATTGCATGATTATGGTCTTCATTCCTGTATGCTTGGGTTACTTTGAAATGTACATCCGTTTGTGCTCCTTACTTTTAGTCCTTGATGCCTGTAACATTCAGTTCCTTGTTCTGCTTTGATGCTGTGCATTTCAGATGCCTCTTCTCTTTCCCTTGCAGCATAGTGATGAATATATGCATGTATATGTAGACTGGTTAGTTGATTGTCTGCACTTTGTTCATCAGATTGTTACACATTCACGTAAAAGTTCCATTGTAAGGCATAAAAACAGTAACTCCAGAAGAGATCAAAGTGTTACTAAATTATCTAATGCCTAGTTAACAGTAAATTAAGTAGATAGACATTTGCACTACTTATAATACAGCATTTGTGAAGTGTTCAGTAAATACCTTCTGTATTCTATAAATAAGCATTGAATTCATTATATGTGAAGTGCCAAGAGAAGTACACCATTAGTATAAAACTATGCTTTCACATTTTAAGTAGTTATGTAAAGGGAAACTAGTTTAAATACTACAGTAAGTACAGCTGACATAAGAGTTTGCGATTTACTAAGGAAGGATACAGAACAAAAGACTTGAAAGAAGGCATGTAAGGCTAGAGGAACTACAAGAGCCAGACAGCATACATGCTATTTTAGGATTACTTGTTTATATTAATATTTATATTGATATATATTTGACTTTCACTAGCTTGAAACCATTGAATCTACTGTTAGCATTTGATCGTGTAGCTTTTCAAATGCCCGGTCTCCTTTAGAGCTTGTTGCCTCTCATTCCTTCATTAAGACTGATCCTGCTGGGGTTGTGCTACAGATCAGTTGTCCCGAATTCTGAGCTGCTGTCTGTTGGGATACCTTTGTCTCTGAAGGAAATGTTTGGCTGCCTGTCATACTTCACAGAAATAACCTTGCACACATGTGTGTTGGATGTGGCATTTCACGTTAGCTTGTTAGTAGACACTGGTGTAGCCATTAGCGCTGCTGCCTCACAAGTCTTGGTTATCCATTTCAGTTCCCATCTGGGATGCCGTCTGTACAGAAACTCCGTGTCCTCCATGGGTATTCACGGGGTTTTGATAGGTTTCTTTCCACATCCCAAAGGGAGATCATTAGATGAATTAGTATTCTTGTAAGTTGCCTATAGGTATGCTTGCTGTACGTTTTTATGTAATGAACTTGCATTCCATCTAGGACTAATTCTGTCACTTGCACCCATTTTTTATTGAAATGGGCTCTAACCTGCTCACAGCCCTGAACAGTAAAGCAAAAGTATCAGAGAATGAATGATGAAATAAATATGGCTATGCAGATAGTAAGGTCTATGTAATTCATGCATATATCTGTGTGTTATGAATATGTGTGTGTAATATATGGAGTAGTTTATTGTGTCATTGTTTCCTTCTCACATATCTGTTCACTGTGTTTTTCCCATTTAACACAAATCTGCTTATGTCATTACTGAGAAAAAAATTACATTATGGTTTGTGTTTTTGTATGTCTTCATATATCCTGTTCAGACTTTAAAAATGCACCTTTGTAATGTGATAGGGGAGTCTGTTTTAGCATGCATCCTTATGTCTGGTAATTGCTCATAATACTTATTGTATGTGAGCACAGTGCCAGGAGTTCAGACATATTAAGCCGGACTGAACTCTACCACAGCATCCTCTACACTAGTGCTGGTATTCTGAGCGTAATAAACCACCCAAAGAGTTGCAAAGAAAAATTGATGGAGCCTTAGGACTATCCACACTTAATCTGGAGCTGACAGATTGTTATTGCACACAGTTGTTTTGGTTTGTAGACGTTTTTCCAGTCAGCATGTTTGATGCTTAAGTCATGTGGCACCATCTTGGACAGATCACTGGCTTCCCACTGAATGAACACATGGTGGATGCAAAGTACTGAGGGTATGAAGTGAGGTAGTGAACTATTCAGGGTTCATGTGTGCTGTCTTGGAGTACAGTGGTTGGTGGCTCCAGGCACAACTGCAGGCCATTGAGACATGCTGCTACCATCCTTCCACACACCTGTTATTGTCTTACTAGACATGCACGGTCTGTATGAGGAGTCATGTACAATAGTTATTGCTATACAGACCATGAGTGTCTAGCATGACAATAACGTGTGTGTGTCTCTCTAGCATGACATGCTACCATGATTCCACACACACATTATTGTCATGCTAGACACTCACGGTCTGTATAGGAATAACCTTTGTATATGACTCCTCATACAGACCGTGAGTGTCTAGCATGACAATAACAGGTATCATGCTAGACACTACGGTCATGCTAGACACCTATCTGCTAGCCTTTCACATCCTGGAATGGAAAACCAGGTTTGCAACTGATTCACATTTTCTTCTTTTTGACCTTACCAGCTGTTCCATGTTCATCCCAAATCCAGGTGTAGATGCGTATGGAATGTAGTCATTTTCAGAAGTACTTGTGATATGCTGATTTCCTTATCTTGGTTATGTATTTAGTGTACGCTCTTCTTCAACTACTGACTAACCCTGCTGCAATATGTGGCTCGGTTTTCACGCAACCTGATCTGGTGTTACTGTTTTGTTATACAGTAACTCACTGCTGCTGCTGCAGCTTAGCCTGCAAATGATGTGCTTTGCAGAGTGCAAATGAGGAAGGTTTTGGTATCGGTTCTTGACTGTGAACTGTTAACCTACATTGTGTGGTACAGGGTTTGATTCCCTTTGCCTTTATCTATTCTGTGACCTTGAGCAAGCCACTTAACTAGACAGTGCTTTTGGGCTAGACTCCTAAATGGCCTTTGGACCCCATGCCTAGTAACTGTATCTGTGAACCTATACATTTAAGACCGTGACGTTGGTGGTATTGCATTAGTTGAATGAGAGAATAATGTTGCAGTTCTAAATGCTTTAGGTCCAAACAAGTCCTACTGCGTTATTTGATTTTGCATATTATATTACTGAACACTAAAGTCACTCTGGCTTTTTTTGTCACTGATATTGGGTTAAAGGGATATTGTGTAAGACCTTATAATAACACTACTCCTTGGCTGTTGTATTACAACAGAGTGTTGCTAAATAGAACTAAATTGTTTTCCAGCTCGGGATGCAGACTCACTTTTTGTCATACTTGCCATACCTCCACCCTAATTAAATAGTTCCTGTTGGGCTAATTTGTGAGCACTGTGTTATGGACTGCAAGTTTGGGATCTTGCAGCATTCGCACACATGAATTTTGTGGGTCTATATCACTTCGTCAAACCATCACTTCAACGAACGGCATTTCATCGAACATCTCGTTCATCAAATTCCCCTCTTGTGGTGGACTGTGTGCCCCTCACACCCCCCATGAGTTATATATAACAACTTCGAGGTCTCACTACACTGGGGAAAGGGCAGATTTCCTGATCTTTACTGTACCATGGTGTCGATATGAACAGTTTGATGAATTACATGTTTGATGTAATTGCACTGAAATTGCTGTCCGATCTGATTTTTCAATAAACTGATAGGAACCCGAATTCTGTGCCTTACTGTCATAGGTCAGTTACTTTCTGAAATATTTTCCCTCATATTTTTGTATTAATTTTTAATTGCAAGAAACTACTTTCTGGTTATGTCTAAAGCTGCTTGCTATCTCTTGTTTTGCTTGAAAATGTGCCACATTTGTTTGATTTACCTTATTTGTTCTTAAGGGGCATGATTGAAAGCCATTTTCTTTGGCTTTTGTAGCTGACCTTTTCATACTGATCTTGATGCAGTTTTTCAGAAGTGTGCCCTATTTTTCTGAGGACTCCCTGACACTCTATATTCCAGACTGCCCAGCATTCCCCCTTGTCTGACTCTGCAAACCCTTCTGCTATTGTCTAAGCCTCCCCCTTGATTTAACTTACTCCAGTGTCTCTAAGTGCAACAGTGGTAGTGTCTTACAGTTAAAATTATTGTATCCTTGACCACAGATTCTGAGTGCACACAGCTGAGTCACTGGTTTATTCTACTAACTAGTGATATCTGCTGTGATAGTGATCTTTTTATTCTCCAGTTACCTGCTTTCAGGAGTGCAAGCGAATCTGTTCTGGCATGCATACCCACTCAGTGGGCAAGTCAAGAAACCAATCCTGAAAAGGTCACTAAAGTGTCATGCGAGACACACACACACACACACACACACACACACACACACACACACACACACGGTGCACTTGTGTGGGCAATTTGGAGGATAACCGCTTCACCTATGCCATGTCTTTGAGATGTGAGAGGAAACAGGAGCAAGCTTCAAACTGCACAGAAGGCTCTCTGCTGAGAACTAAACCAGAGAACCCTGCACTGTGAGGCAGCAAAACTAACTGCTGCTGCAGTGTGGTGATCTGATGCTGATCCTTGTGATCAGAGCATTTGTGGTAGCATCACTTGAGCTTTCCTGATGCTGATCCTTGTGATCAGAGCATTTGTGGTAGCATCACTTGAGAGCTTTTAGGCAACCAGTAGTCTGTTGCACATCTTGGTGTATGCAGCAACAGGAAGACCTTTCCTGAGCTTGTTGTGTGGGCCAGACTTTCTCATTCTGAGACCTGGCTGTATCATTTTAATTAGTGGCCAATTAGGTCTGTGCTGAGAGCTGTACCTCATTAAGGGATGCCAGACCAGGTGGAGTTAGATGTGGTGTGTGATGTTATTGTTTAGGTCATTTATTTGTGCCACCTTGTCCCCTTAGTAGTCCTCATTTATCCAAGACTGAGAAACTGTCTTTTAGCATTTAGACATGTAGATTGTAGTTATTAGGTATTACCCTCACTTCCCCTAACTTTGCTTAAATGAACCCTTTTGTTTCTTGGATCTTCCCGTCTGAGTTGATTATCCTTATAACATGTTAATGCTTAACTGTCTTTGGCCCCTTGCCCAGCTCATTCCCTTAGAAAGTGACTGAATCATTAGAGGTGTTCTCAATAGCATCATATTCATTGGGCTGACATCAGTTGTATTACTGATTACATTCTGTCTTTGACAGAACACTTCTTTTTTGTTCCTGAAATGTTTTGTGCTGGAGACTGTTCCACTACTGCTGCGTTATCAGCAGAGTTCATTGCTTTACATTACAAGGATGAAATATTTAGCTGATGTTCTTGAATGTATCCAGAACGTCTTAACAGATGTATTCCACTGTGAAATGTATATTTTTACCTCTTCACTGATCATGCCAAAGCCAAAGTAGCCATAACACAAAACTGAGGCATTAGTACAGATTCTGTTGACTCTGGAGATTTATGCTTTTGCCAGTTCCTTAAAAACGTAATGCCCCAAATTCCAGCTATGCCACAAATGTTTCCTTTGCTGATAAACAAAATGAATGTGCCTTTGCCAGCCTAGACTCATTGCTGTAGTTAAGTATGATTTTGAGGCATTATTTTCCAGGGTTGTTTAAACCTGGTGTATCCAAGGGTAAGCAGTTTTTTTCCATTGGCAAGAACATTGCAGGGACTTAAAGCAAACTTGTTCACATGCCTTCTCCCATAATTCCAGATAACTGGTTCTTTTCAGAATTAAATAAGTTTCTGCCAAGTGTGGTTTCAGCACATGAAGTAACCGTTACTGGCTTCAGCCAGGACAGCAGCCTCAAAGTTTCTTTAACTGTTAATATTTTGCTGTGTTTATTTTTGATAATTTTCTGGTCTTTCATTCTCTTGCTGAAGGCAAGTTTCTGCCTTTTGCAGCAGATGACATTATGGTTCTCCTGCACTGGACTAGTAATTACGATCTTCTTCTTAATGGAAGTTAACCTCCTTAGTGAGCTGCTGTCATTGTCCCAGTAGTGGTTCATCATGAAGCAGTTCCTTCTGATTAGAACCACTTGACTTCCTTTCTAATTTGACATGGTTCTGAAACTTCCCTAACAGTTTATTGTAGAGACGAGTCTGTGGGGGAATGTGTCAGAGGCCGTCAGTATGATGGGCCCTTCATACTGTCAAAGCTTCAAATGTTGAGGTTTGGTGTGGAGATGATGTCCCTCATTATCTTTAAGTAACTCCTTTCTATCTACACTTGAAGAGTTCTTTGGAATTACACCCTCTCATCAAGTTCTGTTATCACCTGGAGGATCCCATAAGACACTGTCCTTGACCTTCTCTTTTTACATCCTTTCCAGCTCTTTGTGTGCATATACCAACAAATGTAATATTCCACAGCTTCTTGAGTACGTCTGTTTTATCTCTTTCAAGGATATTAACATCGTAAAAAAGCAACTGCAGCATGGCCTTTGCTAAAAGATTGTTTGGTTGACATTTGAGCTCTTCATAGCCATAGTAAGACTTAAGGTTACCCTCTTTGGCAAAACGGTGACAAATGTTTACCACCAGAAATAATTCAACTGCCTTACACTTTCAAGACTTCACAAAAGTTGGTGTATAATGTTGGACTAGGAGTTCATTTTTAATGACCGTGTCCAATATGCACCCCTGTTAAGCCAGCTCTGCAAGACCACAAAATCTTTCGCAGTTAGGAGCATCCTCTGTTACCCAGTTATTGCTCCCCATCCTGCTGTGAAGTGCAGTCTCAGTATTTGTCCTGCCCTTTATTATCCTAAGCAGACTATGCTTTCCTAAGGGAGAGATCTGTGTGTGTGACTGTGCAAATTTGGCTGTGATTTCCAGCCTACAGTTTGACTGCGTAGATTGGTCGGTTTCTATCCCTGTTGTGCTTCTGTTTTATATTTTGGCCATGTTAATGTCTTAATATCAAGGCATTTTTTTCATGAAAGATGTTAGCTTAGGCAGTTTTTGCCAGTGCTGTTAAATGGCACTTCTGTTTTCTTTTGCCTTTATTCTTGTTGCCTTACCCATCACCATACTATGCTTGATATATTTTTTCCATGTACATCAACAACCATCTTGTCTTGTTCCTGTTGTTAGTTTGCATCACAATGTACTTTGCTGTTTTGAGGAGAGTTCAGAGTTTCACTTGTGCTTTTCTGTAGTTGTTTAAATGATTCTGATAAAACGTTTAAATGTGTTACTTAAGATTGTTTCCTCTGTCTGACACATGGTGGCCATGCCATTGTAGGCCTGCATCACTCCTGAGTTGGATGTACCATCCTCAGTTAATGCAGAGCTCTGAGCTGCACACTTTTCCATGGGACAACACAGGGTGCTTGGCATGAATGGAAGCCTCCTGCTGTCAACCATTTATTGAGTAGGCAACACTTCTGAGAAGGCAAGCGTGAGCATACTGCTCGACTCCGGTTCTTCCCTTGTTCTTCACATTACTGCTGTGACCTTTTCCCTGCCAAGCTATTTGCCTCTCTGTGGACATGGGGATCATGCTTCCTATCTTATTCAGCTGCTTCTGCGATTGTGAAATTCCTACCTTACCTACTGCTGCTAATGCACCAAATAAACACCTTAGCTATGTATGCCTGTTTCACCTAAATCTATTCCGTAAGAATGAAGTCTGCCAATAGAAGCTGCTGTGTATTAATGAGCCAGCTGTGGCGAGGGTTCTTTTGTACTTCTGAAGAAACTAAACTGTTAAGACAGCATAAAGCTGAGTAGTATTTTGTAGATTACACTGTCCTTGCCATCCTAGAAACAAAACAGTGAATGGGCATGGGCATCTCTCATAGCTAACAGGAAAATGTAAAAAATGAACACTGCTCTAATTTATTGGTATTTACATTTTTCTGTGGATTATTAGGCTCAGAAGGCAAGTTTTGGAGTGGAACTGTGATAGTTATTCTAACTTTGACTTCTGATTGTCATGAGTTCTTGACGTCATTCTAAAGGCCAGCATGAAACAGAACCCTACTGTAGAATAACCTTGTTTAGAACAGTTGTCCAAGCAGCGTCTGCGTAGTGTTTTGATCATTGTTCCCCGTTGTGGTGCGACAGTTATGTTGCAGTGAATTTCTACTGCCAGCCTTGTGATGTGGTAGCAGTGTTTTTCCTTGCAGTGCCTGTTTGTTTGGTAGTATTAGTAATACATTGTGCTTCCACTGCTGTCTTAGCAATGCTGGGGGCAGCATATTATTTTGCAAGATTTTAATGCCCTTTGAACTTTAGTGAATATCTGCTTCTATTACAGGTGTATAGAAATGCATAGTATTGCTGCTTTAGGCTTTGTGAATGCCTGTAGTGCATGTTGGAGTATAGGGAACTTGTATGGCAGCTTAAATTAAATTCTGGTGCAGCCCGGGTTTAAATGAAAATATTTCTGTAAAACGTGTTAAAGTTGAGGGCTGCCAAATTATAAAGGGAACAAGGAGGTAATAAACATATAACTTTTATCAAAAGATTTTATTAGTTCAACAATGTGTTTAAATATTGTAAGATAAATGTGGTTTTAGTGAATCAATAATGGTAGGATAAAAAATGTGTAACATTTTTTTATATATAATTGTTGTTAAAACATACATTTTTATTAATTTCTTGTGTTTTGCCGAACAAGATCTCTTGGTAGTGCAAAATAATAATGAATTCTTATATTGAAAATTATAATTTTTTACAATGGATAAGTATTGTATTTTATTGAAAGACACATTAGGGTTCTATTCATTATTCGTGTTTAACTATACCTGTGCTATATGTGGGTAATCTTTCTTTAAATTCATGAATGGGGTTCATTATGTTTTAATTGAACACCAGGTTTCTAATTAAGCACTATTTTACATATAACAGGTTTTTGTGATAACTTATTTTAGGTCTGAAGAAGTCACAAAATAGTTTATGTATGAGCTGGAAGCGTTTAACTGTTTTACATTATTGGTACTGTTTTTATATTATTTTTTTGAATTAAATTGCATTGGTCCCAACTCCTGTGGATTTTATTTATACCTCGTTTTAGCTACTGCCATTCCTTGGAAGAACACTGTTTTTTGGTTCTTCATTTCTTTATAGCATTTTACACTGTTTTCTGTTTTGTTAATTTTGCATCAGTTTATCAGATGAGTGCTCACAGTGGCCTTAATTTGGGTTATGCAGTGCATTGCAATTTCGGGAATATGGCTGCATGTGCTGTTTTGCGTAGGTTTAGAGTTCTTCTTGTACCTGTCATGTGAGTGAATTAACTACAAAATGCATTCTTCCTGATGTCTTTAACAGTCATACTCCTATCAATATGTAAAGTAAAGTTAAGCTGATTTTTTTCTTAGTTAATTTTTTTTGTTAGATTGCTGTTGTGTACTGTTCCACCATTTGTTGTCTGTAACCTTGTAACTCTAAGCAAGCCACTTAACCGGACAACGCTCATGGATTAAGTCTGCAAAACTTCCATGCAGATCAGTGCCCTGCCCTGGTTAATAAATATATATAACATGAAAAAAATAGCTCCATCTGCTATTCTTCTCTGGTATCCAAACCTACTGTGACCCATGCTTTGTGCACAGCCATATTTTACCCATTAGAAAACTTTCCTTCTACTTCTTTTCTTACCTGAACACCGAGTGCTGCCATGTTATCACTAAAACACTTCCATATATACCTCTGTGGAGATGGCAAACTTTTCAGCATCCATTAGAGTTTAAAATTTTGAATGAGAAGCTGCAGAAAATTACTTGTTCCTTTAAGTTTTACTATGCATTCATTCTTGTAAAGCTCTGTAGGGTAGCTCTGCTATGTCCATTGCAACAGTAGATGCTGATTCCATTTCTGAAAGTTTCTTTTGTAAAACCTGCTGTAGGTTCATTACCTTCTGATCTACTCAAGGTAGTAACTGTAATTTAATTGGATTGTTGGCATTTGTAAATAGATTACATGTAGTTTGTGATTTATTGAAATTCAGTAAAAATTATTAAACAATTGTTTTCTAAGTTTAATTGTGCTTCAAAATGATATAGACATTTATAATTTTACATTGTAAAGCTGTTTCTTTACCAAACTTAAAATAACAGTTCAGAGGACTAGAATTTTGCAGTTGCTCAAAAGCTGCTAAAGGTGAGAAGAGGAAGGCGGAGGAGGAGAAAAAGAAATTGCATTTTTTGCTCAGTTATGTTGTTTGAAATGTTGCTGTCGGACTGCAGTTGCTGTCTGTGAAGCATAGGTGGTGGTGTTTGATTATATTGCAAAGTTTCTTGCTGTAGCTTTTCAGTGGCCCTGGGATTAAATGTAAAACATAGGTGAAACATAGTTACCTTAGGCAGGCTGAGCAGCTTGAAATAACTGTCGGCTTTGAGGGTTTTTTTTTTTTTCTTTCAAAGAAGAACTGTACAGTGGAATATTAATTTAAAATTAACTTGCAACTCATGGAAATCACTGAGACTGTCATCCACTGTGGAGTGAAGGTAATGTTCTTTTCAGTTAAGGGTTATTTACCGCTTGGAGCACAGATTGGTGTGAAATTAATTTGGGTTATGCAGGTGCATCACTCTTTCTCCTTAGATATGAAGTCATAAGTGAAATTTAAGGGTTTTCAGATTGGATTTACATTGTTAATGGGTAATTTGAAGCAGTGTTGAAGGAAGATGGGTGTTAATAATGTAACAGTACTAGAACGTGGTAATCTTTTTGAAAGCAGTAATGCCCATCAGGGTGTATGTTATTGTGGAAATAAAGCCTGCCCAGGGGTGTTCTGAGGCCTTGTGCCAGAGGCCCCTGGAAGGACACTATTTCCACAATAACACACACCCTGGAGGGCATTATTGTACTTCGAGATTGGGCTATATCTGCAAAATTATTTTGTATTTGTTTTGCTGTTTGTTTGTCTTGATGTAAAATAGTTCTTCCACCTAATGAATCACATTTGCTTTAATGTATTTATTTTTGCTGGAAGAAATATTTTTTTACATCAAAAATGTAAGATGTGTAAGTATTTAATGTCTAGACACACACACACAGCCATACAGACTCGCACAAATACACAGAAAAAAACACACGCGTTGATGGAAACTGTACCTCATCATAGGTTCATAGGTAGGTACTAGGCTATTGGCCCTAGGGCCTATATAAGCCTAGCCAAATGGTACCTTGGCTTTTGCCACCAAAGAAAATTATTTTCCTGTGCCCCTGTCAAGCAGAGCCACAGAAGTGATCCCGGGGTGAATTTCCTATCTCCCATCCAATCATCAAGATTTTTCTTGAAGAGTGCTAATGAGGAGCTTTGTTTGATATAGACAGGTAGTTTGTTCCCGAGTATGAGAAGTCTCTGAGACAGGAATCTATCCCTCCAGCATGTTCTGTTTATTGTGGTGACAAGGTTTAGGGTCCCTGGAGCATGTAGCTCGGAGGGATTGGGATTTCTTTACGTGGAGCATGTCCAATAGCTCTGGGTTTGACATAGCTTTGTATGTTAGGCAAAGATCGCCTCTGAGTAGGCGATATGCGACAGAATAAAGCTGGAGTTTTTTGAGACTGTCTACGTAGGGCATCTGTTTGAGGTCGGTAATCCTCTTTGTGAGGTATTTCTGTAGCCTTTCCAGTTGTTGTAGATGTCTTGTGAGGTACATACCAAAAGGGGCATTGTACTCTATAATGGGTCTAATGAGTGATGAGTAGAGGGGAACAATGACCTCTTTTTTCCTGGATGAGAAAGCTTTTGTAATGAGGTTTGCCACGTAGGATTTCCTGACCACTGTGGCAATGTGATTATCAAAGTAGAGACTACTCTCCACCTGTATCCCAAGGTCTCTTACCACACTTTCGGTGTTAAGTAGACTACTGCCTATGTGGTAGTTCATGGGTACAGAGTTTTTACCAAAAGGGATGACAATGCATATTTTGGCATTGAGCTTGAGGCTATGGCTTTGACACCAGGCATCTGTCTCAATGAGGCCCTTTTGTAGGATGCCCACATCGTTAGGAGATTTGATTATGGCTCCTAGTTTGCAGCCATCTGCGAACTTTGTTAGCCAAAGACCTTCTGTGTTAGCCTGTACTTCAGAGAAGTAGATACCAAACAGGAGAGGATGTAGGACTGAACCTTGTGGTACTCCACTTGTCACTGGTCTGAAGTCTGATTTTAAAGTCTGCTACTTTCACAATGTGGGTTCGGTCAGTGAGCCAGTTGGCAACCCATCTTGTGACATAGGGATTTATACCTAGTTTAGCGAGTTTGTCTATAATTCCAGAGTGGGGAATGGTGTTGAAAGCCTTGGCAAGATCTAGATAGGCTGTGTGTACCACCTAATCCTCATATACAGCTTTGGTGACCACTTCAAAGAAGTCCATCAGGTTTAGGAGACATGATCTGCCTTTTACTAACCTGAACTCGGTAGGGTCCAGAGTTTGGAGATTACCAATGTCATTGTCTATAAGTTCCATGATGATACGCTCCATAGCCTTGCAGACCAGGCTCGTCAGGCTAATGGGGCGGTAGTTTCCGGGGTCCGTGGTGGCTCCCCATTTTTGGAGTGGGATAACCATTGCTGTGTGCCATTCAGTGGTCACAAAGCCTGAGGTGAGGCTATGATTGAACATGGTACTTAGGTGGGGTGCCAGTTCGTTCTGTAGTTCATGTAGAACACAGCCTGGGATGTTGTCAGGTCCCATGGATGCTGTGTTCTTGGCTTTGGAGAGTGTATTTTTTTACCTTTGCAGCTGTGATTACAGGTACTTTGCATTCTTCCGGTATAGAGATGTGCCCTTTAGGGGATGAGAGAGGGGTAAAGTTAGCACTAAACCTATCTGCCAGGATGTTGGCAATATCAGTTGGTTTTGTATATTTAGTGCCATTGTGCTGTAACTCTGAACAGATCTGAGTGTTGCCGTTGAGATTCTTGACATAGCTATAGAATACTTTGTGGTTGTTTTTAGAATCAGTGGCGATTTTGTTTTCGTAACTAGCTTTGGAGGATTTTATGAGGGATCTCAGCTTCTTACTGAGGCTGACCACGGAGTTCCTCCAATAGTGGGATTTTACTCTTTTTTTGCAACAGTTTTTTTCTTCTGTTGTAGAGTTTGTTTATAGCAGGGGATCACCAGATTGGCTTCCTTTTTTTGGAGGATAGCATCTTGGTTCTGTTAGGGATTGCACGATCCATGCAGTCGTGTAAGTGCTTATAAAGTGCAATTATATAGGATTCAGCAGTCGTATCTCTACTGTCTGTCAGCATGGGTGTCTTGAAGTTTGCCACTTCTGTCTTAAGAACCATGAAGTTGGCTTTGGAGAAATGTTTTACAGTATTTTCCCTAATGGAGGGTGGGGCTGGGATGTGGATGTCTAGGGTGATCTGCTTGTGGTCAGATCTGACCAATGAGGAATTGACCTCTGGTATGGAACACCGGTTGCCCATGTTGGTAATGACCAGGTCTAGGATATTGCTGCCCCTGGTGGGGGTGTGGATAAATTGATCCAAGGCATTAGAATTTATGAATTCCAGAAAACGTTGAGCACAAGAGTTGGTACATGAGTAGTTTTCCCAGTTAATGGTGGGGTAGTTGAAATCGCCCATTATTAGGGTGTAAGGTTGTACCCTAATATTTTCCAATATATCAAGAAATGAGGAGTGGGAATCCTGGGGCGTGGTGGGGGATCTGTAGCACGCTACAATTTGCATTGCGGTCTTTCCTAGAGTTAATTGCACTTGGATAATCTCAGATGCATTATGTTAAGAAACTAGCCTGGAGGTGTGGCTATCCTTAATGAATACTGACACGCCTCCGCCTTTAGTGCCTCGGTCCAAGTTAGGTGGCCGAAAGGTGTGGTATGAATTATATCCTGGTAATGCAGGGGTGCTCTCTGGAGCCTTGAATCAGGTCTCTGTCACTGCACAGATGTCGATGTTCTCCATTTTAAGGAGTGCCTCGAGTGAGTGCATTTTGAGGTTTAGACTTCTAGCACTGAATAGCTCTTAATATAAGATATCTGGACGAAGCCAATAATTGGGAGACAAGGGCCCAAAAATAGAGTCATATTTTAAATATTGTGCTTTTAAACTTATGAAGTTACTAGAATAACAGATTTTGGGTTAGTGTTCATTTTCTGAAGGATATGACGTCTGTAACTTAAGTTTGTCATGATTTAGTTACTTTGGTTCTCACGGATTTGCTAGAAAACTATGGGTTTTATGAGGAGTAGACCAAAAGTATGAGGCAAAAATCTGGACAATTGAGAGGCATAATACGTGCACACAGCCACTTTATTTATTCTCCCAATTTCTGCTTGAGAACTTGTAAGTGAAAAAAACACACTATGCAAGCATTGTAACTCTTTGCACCCCCCACTCCCTTTACTGTCTGTGGTTTTGCTTTCACAGAGGATTAAAGTCAGTGAAAAATGCCTATTAAGACTTTTATAACTCTTAATGTTTAACATATCAGTGATGCTGGCTACCTGTTGCAGTCCATATTCTTGTCTGGCTATCTCTGACTCACTCGCATCCACAAATTCACACGCTCACCCAAGCAAGATTTTTTTCTCCCTTAGTTTTTCTTTTTATTTTACTCTTGCAATGCAGCAAAGCACTGTTTAACAAGTGTAAAACGTAGCGGACATTTGCTTATCTATCAGAGTTTCACGGCAGCTTAATATGCTGCCGTGAAGTGGTGGACTTGTTTTTCAGCGAACAGTACCTGTTAATACCCTGCTGGAGAACATTTGTTCTCCAGTCAGGGTTTAATGTACAATTTGCCCATTCTGTAAACCTTTTTAATTTAACCGTTCTATTGATAGATGTCTTTCCTGTGTCAAAATCTAGTGGGTGCACAACATCTTTGACTGCATGCCATGCACTCTTTCCACCACAAGTATAATATAGTCTTTCCAAACTGTTGCAAGGCCGAAGGTTACAGGTACTTTTCTCTCAACTGGTTTCTCCTCCTTTCACAGATGCTTTATATTGCTACAGTCTGTTTCATATTTGAAATTGCTTAACCTTGACAAGAAGTTGCATTGTAATGGCTGTATTTAGATGGTTCTTTTTCACTGAAAAATTGCACTTAGAGGGCAGCACAGCAAACAGAGTTGTCGCCTCACAGCAAGAGGTTCCCCTGTTCCTCGGGTGTTCAGGTTTCCAAAGACATGCACTAAAAGGACTGGACACATTAAAGTGGCCATAGGTGTGAATGTGTGGTGTGGAAGAACCACTGTGGCAGAGTTGCCACCCAGTGGTGTAAACCTTGGCTCTAGATGATTGTCACTGTTGCAGTGACACCCTGACCCCATGTTCAGAAATGGGAAGAAGGGATTATGGATGGATGGATGAGTTTCACTGAAGAACTGCACTGTCTGACGCACTGTAGACAGAGGCATCTGAAAAATGAATGAATGTGTGCACTCAGGAAGATTCAGAATGAATAAATGCGGGCATTGCCTTCAGTACCTAAAAAGTTACGCCTACCAGTTTCTTTAGTAATGTGAATTATAGGACATTAAGTATGGTATAACAAAGAGTAGAAGTAAGTACCATAGAGTTAGGCAGAGTATTGGGCATTACCGTTTTTTGTGTCCCAGAGACTCCTCCCTCTATGGAATAGACTCCCTCTCCACATCAAGCAGAGTACCTGTTTACCCCTTTTTAAGCACAACATGGATAACTGGATGGGAAACAAAGTGTACACCTGGGAATTCCACCCATGTCACTGCTGGACAGGGGCATTGGGTGCTGATTTGTCTAAACATGGGCTAAACTCTTGGCTAGGCTTAAAAGGGTCTCAGGGCCAATAGCCTAGTAACTGCCTATGAATTTTCTTTTGGGCTTTCTTTCCTGTCATAGCCATAACATGATACTTTACAGTAGCACAGCACACACCAGGATGCTCCAGGTCTGTTTTGTTTTCCTGTACACAGACAAACTCAAATTTATCCAGAAAAAAAAAAACAAAAAAGGCAAAATAGGCAACAGTCAATGTTCCTTCAGTTAGTTTGATAAAGTATGACGTTTGTCACCCATGCCTAGTAATTCTAACCTAAAGTCTGTTTTTATTTCATATAATACTTTTCCAACTAGTGCCGTTCTGCCATGTCCTCTGCCCATCAGATGTCATGTCACACATGCCCTTATCTGACATAAGTAGAGATGATGGGAATTTGTATTGGGTGGGTGAACAACAGTATCCCCTAGTGCATCTAGCAGTTTAGGTAGCAAGATCATTTTGAGTAGAGTAAGCCTTAGCTCTGTTGGCTGCCAGCCAGCAGTGCAACTGATTGAAAGTGTCTCATCCGGAGCTTCAGATTCTGACTCAGGCTACTTCCTCTTAATTTACCAGAGGTGAAGATCCCTACTTCCACATAGTTTACACTTGGTCTTGTCCAGCTGACAGGAAGAGCAGACTTCATAAGTAGAGGGAGCTACATCTTAAGCTGGGAATGTTTGTAATTTTCTTGTTTGACTTTAAAGTTGGATGCTGCTTCAGATTAACCGATTCTGACTCTTTAATAAATGATCTGCGACTGTGGGTAGTAGAAGTACCAGCATAACTTCATCCAAAAAAGGTCTAAAGTGCTAAGTGGTGGCCAAGTTCTTGAGCTCTCATGTTTTTAAAAGTTCCTAACAAGATTTGACAATTGCTCCATGGGCAGTCCTACCTTGTACCACTGCATAGTGAAATTCTGTTCAAGATGGAGAGCCCCAGTGTGATCAACCCAAGTGAGTTTATAATGTTTGCAGGGGGTTTGGAAAACTCATGAAAGTCTTCATAATCAGGTTTGTCTCGAGTGTCTCACTCATGGAGCAAATTCATTAAGTCCTGTTTCACTGAGCACTGTTGCATGCTAAGGAGAACACTTCTGTATATAGAAATGAAACGGTCACCCTTTGCCCATGACGGCATTATCACAGAGTTAACGTGTGTGTGTCAAACCTCTCAACCTCTTAGCACAAGAAATCTGGACAAAGCCTGACATAATGGGGGACAAGAGCCCAAAAATAGGGACACATTTTAAGTATTGCTCTTAGCAACTTAGAAAGTTGCTAGAATAACAGGATTTGTGTTAGCATGCATTTTCTGAAGGATATGAAGTCAAATGCATGTCATTATTTAGTGACTTTAATCCTTAGATCATCCCAGTGATTTGTCAAAAAACACAATTTTTACGAGGAACAGACCAAAATATGAGAAAAAATCTGGATATTTTGTGAAAATCTA